>NC_037652.1:6437500-6737500 GCF_003254395.2 Apis mellifera
ATTCCAAAATCCCACGCCCTCTCCACTTATCGTTATTTACGTCTCTCCCTCTCTCTCTTTCTCTCTCTCGTACGAAACGTAAATCGAGAATTCACGGCTCCGTAATAAGCGTATTTTTCCGCAGCGGGGCGGGGAGGGGAGGGGAAAAAGAGCGGCCGTTCCGAATGACGATGAAAGAGCGGAGGGAAAAATTGGAAGGAAAATTGATAGGAATCGGGTTCGAGGCGTGACGAAGCTGTTAACTGATGATCGATATTGGCCCGAGTGAAATTCCACGGAAATTGACACGATCGTTGATTAGAGGAGCGATCCCTCCTCTCCTCCCCGCTCGCGGAACGTTTGCGAGAATGTTTGAAATTCTTTTTTCGTCTCGAAAATTTTTTTATTTTGGAGGGAGATCGATATAAAGGGGGAGAACCGGGGGCCGAGTTGAATTTCACGAGGCGAAACTCTCTTTTCAACGCTCGATAAAGTATTCGATCGTCGAGTTAAAAGTGCGTGGAGCCGTTACACGGTGTCGAATATATATATATATATCGAAACGCCCGTTTCACGCCCGTTAACGATCGGAAACGTACATCGTCGCAACATCGGCCGACGAGCTAACAATTAACCCCCGGACTCGCATCAACCTCTTCATCCAACTCGACCGCTTTCCAACCCTCCCTCCCTCTTTCTCTTTCTCTCCCTTTTATTTCTCCGTCCATCTCTCGATTCGTCGTTGATTACACGAAATCGAAACCCCCCCTGGAAAAAGAGAGGGAAAGAGAAAAGAAAAGGATAGGTTGGAGAGGGAAAGAGATTACACGGTGGATAAGGGAGGACAAAGGACAGAGTTGCGAGGCGCGTGTTGGGGCGGCTGTGCGTTTCTCTCCCGGTGAAAACACGGCATTAGGTAATGTTTCGTTTCTCCGCGTTTTTTCCTCCCTTTCACGTGGCGGAAGCTCCGCGAGCCCCTTCCTCCTCCTCCTCCTCCTCCTCATCCACGCCTTGGGCCCCTTTTTGTTTTTAACGATGGACCTATTCTGGCGTATCCAGCGGGGAACGGCGAGGCATCTGAAAAGGGAGGATCGCCCGAAGGAAACGCGAGCCCTTTTATGCACGCGCTTCAAGGCCGAATGTACGAATGAAATAGAGCGGAACGCGTTTAACGCGAAATACCCGTGTCGCTTTTCACCGATTCCAACCCTTTTTTTCTCTCTCTCTCTCTTCTGTTCCTTCGGTTTTTCGCCATTTTTCCCTCCGTATCGAGTGGGTGTAGCAACCTCGACCTCGCCTCCACGGCCTCCACTCGCCCGGGTCAAGGGGAGGATGAGAATCAACTCTGTTCTTGAAACTTTTTATTAAAGGATAAACGCGTACCTCTCTCTTTCTGTTTCTCGCGATTCCATTGATCGTCTACTCGAATCTATGCAAATTAACGAGCTTCTGAACAAGCAAAATTCTTTCTCCAACCCCTTTTCATTCTTGTTAAATTTTATTTTTACTATTACTACTGATATAGATCGTGTCACGTGATTAGAATATCTTAAACGAATCGTGAAAACAACAATATCCTGTCGAAGGGATGATTGGCATCCCGATCCGGTTGGCATCGGTTTCGCGCTGGCCAGCAACGAGGGGACGCTGATTGGATCGGTTAGCTGCATTGTACATTGCTTCTCTGTAAACCCCAACCCGCTGTGACGTTCACGTGACGAAGAGAACAAGGTTCAAGGAGGGTACGAACGAGTTCGTAACGGGTCTCCTCGTCAATCCACTTATTACGTCCACTTTAGAAGGAAGAAGACGGTTTCGTCGCCGCATTATGGAAATCGTTTCACTCGTGGAAGAAAGGAAACGTTATCTTCGATCCATTTTCGCAGCCAGAATTTCTCGTCGCCCTCCTTTTTTCTTTTTTTTTTCTTATCACTTCACCTCGATTACAACGAGATAAAGAAATCCGCAGAGCAGCAATCGGTCCGATTTTGGAAAGATTTGGCCGAAGGTGGTTTTGTTGAACGGAAGGAAGGCTGGAAGAGGAAAGTTGAAAATAAAAGTGGCGATTCGAGCGGGTGGGTAACAAGGGCGGGCCCTTAACGAGATCACACGTGCACACGGGGCGAGGCTTGGAAATTGGATTTTCGTCCAATCACGCCGTGTACCTGGAGACTCGTTTCTCCACTGGTCATCCTGCGAGCTTCATATCCGAGCTAGCTTAACTCGAAATTTTTCTCCACCGACGTCTGGTCGCCCCGCGTGAAAATCCATCATTCTCCTAATCTTAATCCTCCGTTCACGAATACACCTGTGCTTTTATTTAGAGTTACACAATTTTTATAACTTTTATACCTCGCTTTTACGCCTTGCTATTCTCATTGAACTAGGTTCAAGTGTCTCGTGGCTCGTGTTACTCGATGAGTGGGAAAAATCCACTCTCGTGGATCATTGCGTAACGAGAACGAAACGTCGATTCGTCGAAAACAGGGAAATCCGCGGTTTCTCTCAACCGCGTTTCCTGATCGCCATTTATACATTGCTCGCGCGGAGACATGGGCCGGCCGGATGCACAATGGTGCGAACTGAAAATTAGCCGGTGCCGGATCCGTTTCCACTTTCGACGCACAATGCAAGTGAGTGAAAATGCACGCGGTGTCAATGACTCTGAGGCGCGATTCCTCCTTCGCCGGTTCCTCGTTCGTTGCACCCTGCATCGAACACCGCTGTTTGCTTTTCTAACGCGTCTCTCTTTGTCTTCCTAGAAACGGTTATCTCTCGTTCCACCCGCTTCCTTCCTCCCGGATCCCCGATTATATCCTTATCGATTCGAACTTCCATTATTCCCCTCCCTCCTCGCTCCTCCTCTTCATCGACGTACTTTTCGAATCTTCGAGCGAGATCCGTAAAATCGTTAACTCGATATCGAATCGCGCCATTGTTGGATACGCAGCGTAGGCGTGGCTGGCCTCGTTCAAATTTCCTCCATCCGCGTAATTTTCAGATTGAAAATCGTCAAATTTCTTCCCGATATCTGGATATTTAAAATTACTCTCGAAAGGGCGAGGCGTGCGTGCGTGGGTTTTTATCGAATCCTTATCGAATATCCTTCCTTCGATCGATACGATTACCGTTATTCCGTTTCTCGGGGAAATAGAACTTGGAAATTGTCCTTCCTTTTCTCTCTGCGGCGAAAAGAAAAGGGCAAAATCGGGCCCCTCCGTTTCGTACGGCCGGCCACCGTTCAACGGTCAATTTACCATTTCGATCCGTGGTTTCGAAGCCGCTGCCGTGAATCCCCCTCCCTCGAATTATCCTCCTCGCCGATTAACCAGACCGTAAAATCGTCAACTTTGTTACGATTATCCGAGCCCGCTCATTCTCACAGTGCTCGATCGAGAGTAATCTCGAGACGAACTGGTCTCGAGGAATTCTCCGGATCCGATCCCGGGTGCAGGTGAGACGACGAGCCTATACGTGTGTGTGTGTGTGCGTGCGCGCGCGTTTAAAATAAAGCCGCGTGTCAGCCGTAAAACCGCACACGGGACATCGAGTGACACGCATCGCGGTGGATTAAGTCGCGTTTCGTTTCACGCTCGCGAGCAACCGCGTCTTCCTCCGTCTTCCTCCGCCCTTTTTTCCCTCCTCGTTTCGCGTCGCAAGTGGAACCGCGATGCGGCACAGGCCGCGTGCAGTGGCACTCGTCGCATCGCTTCGGCCGGACCTTCGAACCGTGTCCGATTGCGCGTGTCATCGGTCGGGATCGGCCCACGCCTGCCCGCCCGCCCGCGGGAGAATGATGGAGTCGTTGAAAACCTGGGAATCCAGAACCTTGGAGAGGCTCTCGTTTCGCAAATTCAAAAGGAAAATCTCCAGGTGGTACGTATATCTCCGCGAATGTAACTTTTTCATCGAACGCGAGGATAATTGGCGAGGAATAGGCTTTCCATTTTCCATGAAAATTGCAAGGGACGTAGAGTACAACGATCTTGAACTCGTAATCCTGGTCCAAGAATTTGGATTAGAAAGTTTTCCCTCCGTTTTTTTCCCTCGATTTCGAGCGCAATTTTGTGCATAATTCGCAAACTGAAGATACCAAGTCTCGAAATATCGCGTGTCGCTCCCCTTTTCGCGATAAAATGCAAGGCCTCGTGGCGCGAGATAATCCGGTCGCTGGACGGGAAACCGGCTGCGCGGGCGGAAAGAAGAATCAGAAACCGAGCGGCTGAAAACGATCAATTATCGGCTCCTCCCGTTTGGGTCAAGAACCGCTATTTAACTTATTCATCTCGTATCGCGCAGACGAAACAGCAGTAACGATCGACTCGTCTCGATCCGAAATTAGCTCGATGATTCCCTTTCTCGAAGACCATTCTGATCGAAAAGCAGGATGGAACCGGTTGATTGGAAGGATTCTTCGAAGTCTCGAAGAAACTAGGATCGCTTCGATTTAAAATCGGAGCGAGATGGAATTGGCGGCTTTCGCTCGGGACGATTTTACGATTGTCGAGGTAAACGGCGCGTAACAGGTTCTCGCCGTTAACCCAAATCCCCCTTTCGCGAAATTCAGCGTCTTGTAAGCGCATCCGACTCACGGAACATCTCGAGCGCTCGAATGCGATCTTGAGCAGCCCGTGGCGAGCACCTCGGAGGAAAATCGGTTGAATGGGATTGAAGAGGCAGCGGAGGTTACTGAATGGCGCTCGAACCGATGCGCTCGACTCCCCGTCAATTACATAATGCTTACGCATTGATCGCGTCCCGTTAATCACGACCGGATCTCCGCGTCGACGGTCTCCCCCCTTTTTTTTTTGTTTGTTTTTCTCTTCTTTTTTTTTTTTTTTTGTTTCGTCATCCTTTTGATTGCAATTTCACTCGCCTCTTCGCCTTCAGCATCCATTCCACGATGAATACGATCGAGTGTGAAACGAGGATCTTTTTTTTTTTTTTCACTTTTTTCATTTTTTTATTTTTCCAAGACTCCTCCGTTGAACGAAAGTTGATTAAAATTGCGTGGTGTATATATATATATAGATATATGTGTGTGCGTGTATAGCAGGTGTAGTGAATAGAAAGGCGAGCAAAGATGCGGCTGTCGAGGAAATAATAAAGCTTCTCCATTTTGCAGAGCGATGCAATTCCTCCGCACGCCTCTCCTCTCTCTCTCTCTCTCCCCCTTCCCTCCCCTGCCTCTCTTCGAGGCACGCGTTCTCGCGTTTCACACGTGCTTGAGCAAACACAGAGGCGCGCGGAATTAGATGAACCATCCGTGTTATCCGATCGGCGTCTTCCTTCCCGAAAAATAGCGAAAAGTTTCATCGCGGAACCGAAGGAAGAGGAAAGTTTCCCCGAGAAAGTTTCTCGCCACCATCCTCGCCTCCTTATCCGTCCTTCCCCTACCCATCCCATCTCGAGAATTTTCTTCCTTCTCCCTTCTCAAGAATCCTCGCGAGCGAGTGAATCGTGCGAGTATTCTTAAAGTGGATGGACGCAAGAAGAAACGAGAGAGACAATTCTTCGAGAAGATATATTCGTTATAAAAAAAGAAAATTGTAAAATTCCATTCGAATTGCCACGCTGTTGCCAATTGTTGAAAAATTGTTACGCCTCCGTATCTGGATTCCAATCCTGCGTATCCGGACCACGCCTTTTAACTCGATTCGCGACAAAAGACACGACGTTCACGGATGGAGGGAGAAAGAGAAAGAGAGAGAGAGAGGAGGGAGGGGGCTCTTTTAACGATTTTCTCCGAATGTCCGTGTTCCACGGCTCCGTGCTGAATCTTTAATTTCCCGCGTATCGATCGCGTGTCCGTCTTCCGCGTGATTTCCAAGCGTTCCCGCCGCGGTGACGTTTTAATCGCGCCTCGCCGATACTCCATCGCGCTGTCGAGCAAAATTAAGGGGGTCCCGCCATCCGACAGACATCCGGACACCGCGAACGCGAGACGTGGATACGGTTTATGAGCGTGGCGATTTTAATTAAGTAAGCTTAAACGGTGAGAGCGTGCCGTCTCGTCTCCGTTTCCGCCTCTCTCTCTCTCTCTTTTTGTGTATACGTGCGTCGTCCTCGCGCGACGCTTCTTTAATCTCGCGAACGTCCGGCCGGGTGTCGCGATCCGCGAGCATTATCTTCCATCTATGAATTATTCAGGGAATAAATTATTCATGGGTCGAGATCGTAGTGTTCCGCCGTTAGTTTCAACGGGTACGCGAAAAACAGATGACTCGAATCCGAGCCGGGTCAGCGATTTGACGTTAATGAGGACCGATGTGGCAAACTGTGGGGACGAATGGAAGAAGAAAAGGATGATCGAAGAAAACTCGAATCGTTATATATATACATTCTTTTTTATCCTCTATGGATTTGCGTTCTTTTTTCTTTGATTACAAAGAATCTGGAAAACAGGTCGAGTCGAGGCTATTTTTCCTGTTTTTTTTTAATTTTCAGTCAGGATCTGCTGACGGTGTGCAGGGAACTGAATCTGGAGAATTCGGTGGAGGAGTTAATGAGAGAATTGGGGGCGGACGAGCACGGTCGCATTTCCTATCAAGAGTTCCTGAGGTGCCGGTTGGCCCTACGACCGGAGATCGAGGCCCTCAGGTCCGGCAAGCACAGAACTAGCCCCCATCACACGCACACGCCCGAATACTTGCCGACGAGCAGCGACAACAGCCTCGGTGAGTATCTTTCTTCCTCGAATCAGAGCCATTTTTTCCGTCTCGATCGTTCCCAGAGAGGAGAACGATTCTCGATCCTGATTTACCACTTCGATTTAGATTTTAAAGCGTGAATTTCGGGTGATACGTTGTTTCGTTCGTGTTCAGGTACCAGCCTCGGTGAGTATCTTTCTTTCCTCGAACCAGAGCCATTTTCGTTTTGATCGTTTCCAGGGAGTAGAACGATTCTCGATCGGCCCTGATTCCGATTTAGATTTTAAAACGTGAATTTTGTGACATTGTTCAGGTGTAGTATTTTTTTTTTCACGATCCTCAAATCAGAACCATTTTCATTTCGATCGTTTCCAAAGAGGAGAACGATTCTCGATCGGCTCTGATTCCGATTTAGATTTTAAAGCGTGAATTTTGGGTGATACGTTGTTCAGGTATCAGCCTCGACAAGTATTTTTTCAGTATTTTGATCCTCGAATCAGAGCCATTCTCGATCGTTCCCAGAGAGGAGAACGATTCTTAATCGACCCTGATTCCGATTTAGATTTTAAAGCGCGAATTTTGGGTGATACGTTGTTCAAGTACCAGCCTTGGTGAGTATCTTTCTTTCACGATCCTCGAATCATTTTCGTCTCGGTCATTTCCAGGGAGTAGAACGATTCTCGATCAGCCCTGATTCCGATTTCCCGATCCAGATTTTAAAGCGTGAATTTTGGGTGATACGTTGTTCAGGTACCAGCCTCGATGAGTATCCTTTTTTCACGGTCCTCGAACCAGAGTCATTTTCGTCTCGATCGTTCCCAGGAGAAGAACGACACGCGACAGTTTTCGATCTCGCTGATTTACCACTCAGATTTCAATTTAGATTTTACAGCGTGAATTTCGGGTGTTACGTTTGCTCCGTTTGTGTTCAGGTACCATATCCGGGCGGCATGAACGCTGGGAGTTCGATAGCGGGGCGCGCGACCTCTCGCCGGAGCCGCACACTCTGCAGAAACTGGTGGAAGCTGCCGCGGGAGGGACTGGCAACATGCTGGACCTGGCAAACAAGGTGAGCGATTAAAACGCACGCCCCCCCCTCCTGTCTCGAGCTTCGGCTTATCGAATCGAGAGACCCTGCGCTCCTCCTCGTTCGAGTAATAAGCGGATGGAAAATTTATAGTCGCGAGAGATGGCGATCACTAGCGGCGGCGAAATTATTCCATTTGGCGTTGATGGATGTCGAGTACTCTCTTTCTCTCGAGCGAGTACGAGAGAGAGAGAGAGAAAAAAAGGGAAAGAAACGATTTCAAAGGAGCCTCCTAAGCCTTTACAGAGGCGCGATGGCGCGGCGCGAAACTGCCAAGTGCGAATTACCCCCCTCGTAGACCGGCAACCGAGTTCCCCGAGTTGGAAAAACGCTACATCTTTCAGTTCCTTCCCGTCCGTGTATTATTCCTTTTTTATTTCCCTCGATTGACCGCAGTTGATCGCTGCTTTAATCTCCGCGATTCGAGGCATATCCGATTCACCCATCGATCGATAATTATACCTTCGACGTGCGTAAAAGACTCTGAAAGATCTTTATCGATGTAAATTTTATTATATATATACTTGTAACGATTTCTCTTGATATCTCTCGAAAATGAACATTCTCCTATTGTGAATATCTTTCTCTCTTTTTGGCGAGATAAATTCGGCATATAAAACTCGTTCCATTTTCGTGGGAATCAATAACGGCATGGCATTCGTTTAGATACGAATGTTATTTTAAAACTTGCGCGTGCAATTGCGATGCATTTTTCTCTTGAGGTTATCTCTATAAGACGATGCGTTTCGAAGAGGGGAGGATTCTCTCGAAGGGGAGAGGAGGGAGGGAAGGAGAGAGAGAGAGAGAATAAAAGTCGGTCGAATTCCAAGGCGGTGAGGAATTATCGCGGCCCGTCGCGGCGATCGCAGGAAGGAAACGATGAAACGGTGGGGGAGAGGGAAGGCGCGGAGAATGGCACAAGGCATTTACTGCCTATAAATAACCGTTATTACATAGTGCATTACCACACCGAAAAAGCGAGAAGGCAAGAGCAAACGTTTAGCCAGCTGCGCGGAGGTGAGGCATAGCAACCTCGCAGTACTTTGAAGAAAGGAATCTCTCTCTCTTTCTTTCTCTCTCCGCCAGATGGAACGATGGTTGAAACGTGGCCGGCCATGAAACACAACCGATGACTACCGACTCTCAAACTATCCCTCCAACCGAATCCCTCCTCCTCCTCCTCGGTCAACAATTTCCGATCTTTTTCCCAATTTATTCTTTTCCCAAGCATTTTTATGCCAAGCCTGATTCTTTCACACGAAGGGAATTTGAAC
Source organism: Apis mellifera (assembly GCF_003254395.2). Lineage (NCBI taxonomy): Eukaryota > Metazoa > Arthropoda > Insecta > Hymenoptera > Apidae > Apis > Apis mellifera. Next base: position 6,446,491 of record NC_037652.1, read on the forward strand.
ACGTGTCTGATGTATTTGAATATATTCTATTTGAACAAGAGGGTTAATTGTACGAGGTTGTAAGCATGAAAAAACGATCGTTAATTATTAATATTCGTATGCAAGGTGAAAAAGAATTTTTATATAAAGACGCGTTTCGGTTGGCGCGCTCTGTTATGGGAAGAAAATATAAAAGAATGAAACATTTTGTAATTGGAAATACAAATTATCCCTGCAAATTAAGTAAATGAGTGCTAATTGGATGAAAAATCGTAGGAGTAAAAGTAGGTGGATTCCAATTATACGGATGGAATTTTGCTGTATATTCAAAAGTATAACGAAGAATTTTAATTATTTTTCACGGTAAATAAACAATTTAATTAGAGGATAAGCTTCGAAAATTTCCTTCGTAATTGGTCCTAAATTCTCTCCCTAAATAGAGCATCATCCCGTTACTTGGACGGAGCATTGGAAGCATCGAGTTTCCTCGACAAAAGTCGTTCGAGCGGCCATCGGTTTCGATTACCTTTCCGGCCTGCCCTTATCTTCCGCGACCATTTGCATGATTACGCCAACAAGAGCTTCTTCCAATCATGGATCACGCTCCGTTTACGGTGAGCGAGCCAGAGATACGAATTTTCGACAATTTTTCGCGCGCGCGAATACCAACGATCCCTCTAATGTTATCCAACCCTCCCCTCCGCGGAATTTCCATGGAAATAGAACACTGACCGCAGAGACAGAGGCAGGCAGCGACGGTGTCGGGTAAACGCAACGTTGCATGGTCAATTCCGTTCCCCGTCCACATGCGAAAACGCGTAACGAGCCGATCGAAACTGCTGGCGGAAATTAATTTGAGCGGCCGTCCTTTGCCCGATTTTCTATGATCCTACTAATTCGAATTATCCGGACCGAGATAAGGGGACGAGTGTATGATTTGCGCTCCACTGAATTTCGTATCGGTGAATAAATTTTATCCCCTCGATGCAATTTTACTTCCTAAAATAGTAATTCTCGATACTAGGAAGGAAAGTGTTTTCTTTTTTTTTTTTTTTTTAACGATTGAAAGGAAAAGTAGATTTAGAAAGAGATGCGTTTATCCTAAATCTGTCGATGACACGTTTCGGGACTACGATACGCGTAAACACGTATCGATTTTGCATAAATCGAGGGCAACGACGTCGATGGGTTTTTCCATCGGGTAATGGAAACCACCGAAATATCTTTCGGCGGTGAAACCGTGAAAAACGCGATTTTCCTCCTATCTAGATCTCGCTCATCCGAATAAACCTCTCTCTCTCTCTCTCGTTGGAGACGATATTCCTCCATGGCCCGGTTGCGAGATAGAGCTCGGTAGCGAAACTTGCGGTAAACTACGAAATGCACTTTGCCAGTGGCGTGGTGGCGCTAACAAACGACTCGGAAGTCCTCCTGGTTTTCCTGCCTGAGATTTAACTCCCCGGCCAAATCTCCTACTCCTTTTTTCCCGCTCGTTCTCCAGCCGCGTATTCCAGACGCGGCGCGCATCAAAAGTTGAGCGCCAATAGGAGGAAAGCCGGAATCGATCCTCGCCAACCCCGTGAAATCTCATCTCATCCCTCAAGACACTTTGTCACGCCCGGAAGCGCGTGTTCCCGGAAAACGCGAGCTCCTCTCTGCCTTCGTCTTTCGACCATTCCCTTTTCCCTGACGTATCCGCCAATCCTCTCGACTGACCTATTTCCACCGATCGATCATTCCCCTTCGAGAAAGAAAGGCCAGACTTTCCATCCTTCTCGCGCGAGAAGAAATTTTTCCGTCCCCGTTCCGTTGTGGAGATAAAGGTACCGATAACTCGAGGAAACAAGTTTCGCGAGGAAGTTTTTCGGTTTGTTCCCGTGATGCGATCTCGGTATGCGAATTATGCGGCCTCGTGTGCGATCCCAGATAAACCAAACACGGCTTATTACCGATACGACAGATTGAATTAAGCGGCGTACGATTATGGTGCGCTTTGTATCCGTTATCGCTGGCCCTCCCCTTCCCCCACACGAGGTACACGGAACGGGGCAAAGATTCGACCAGGAACAATAGCGTATCGAACGTGTAATCTTATATCGTGGGTATCGTCCCCAACAAGGGTTGATAACTTTCACGAAAGGCTATTTGGGAAGGGGGAGGGGTCATTGGTCGATAACTCTTCCCAAGAAGAGTCTCTCGTTATCAAACTTTCTCCTCCTTTCTTCTTCGCCCATCTCCTCTCCTTATTCGTATAAATAACAAACGTTTTTGAAGAACTTTTCGAAAAAAAGTTCCAAGCTTGATCTTTCACTTCTCGACCACACGTTGCTAATCCGGGACGGTTTTCCGCGCAAATCAATTTGCAACGTTTACCGAACGGTCTAAACGGTATCGATCGCAGCAAGAACAACGTGTTGTTCCCTCGGTGTCTGCCGCCAGCGTGGAATCGCCAATAAAAATCTATCTCTCCGTTTCATCGGATCGCCGTGTACGAATGGCGTCCATGCTTTCCTCGTTACTTTCCATTACTCGCCTGCCTTCGGTTTTTCCTCCTCGGAAATATTTACTTCCTGTCTCGAGAATTTCATCCAATACGCTCGAAGGGACGACGAATTCTTCGGGAAGGGAATCGCGACGCAATAAAGACGCCGCGCGAAGTATCCACGCGCGAGACGCTTTATTATATCGAAATTAACGAGAATTTTTATTTCTCTTATTAAAAGCCTCGCCTGTTTACCTTCCTCTACACCTACTCGATTTTCCTACGCAAATTCTCGTAAATTCGCTTTTTTCCCAAGGACGTTCCAAACGAATCTCGAATTCGAATCCTACCTCTTTGATTTACGAGCGAAAGGTATGTAGGGGAATTTAATACGCGAGATTAAATGATAATTATTATCTTGAGTTATGGATTTATTATTCCTACGAAAAGTGAATCTTTCTTCTCTCTTTCTCTGTGAGAAAGGTTCGCGTTAATTGAAGAAATTAGCAAAGTTAATTAAGAAACCGCGGTCTATCCTCCTAATTGCTACTACGCAATCGTTCACCGATCTTTTCTCTCTCTCCTAATTGAGATCCCCAAATTTGCATATCGTCGCAAAGTTTCCCCGGTGTAGAAATCTGGATCGATCATCGAACCATCAACCAAATCGTCCATTTTGTGCTAAAATAATTTCTCATATTTTTGCTCGAAACGAACAAATGTACGATGGAAACGACTAACCCGTTTTACTAAGAACCGTTTAACATAGACGTGGACAAATATTACGAATTGGCAAACAGGTGTGGCACGACGCCATTAAAGGATAAGGAGTTCTTCTCGACAGCAAATATGGACGGAGGAGGAGGGGGGGAGGGACAGCGTACACGGAGAGAGGAGAAAAAGCGTTTTCAAAAAGTGTGAAACAAGTTCGTGAAACGTAGTTTCCCAGATCAGAAGGAAGAGGCGAGCTCGGGGGATCATTTATCAAGTGGATCTCGACGTCTCTCGCAATTAGAGAGAGGAGGGGGGGAGGGAATCCTTGCTGCGTTTGGAAGTGGACGTGATCGGCGTTCCTTCGTAATTATGTCAGATACAAGTTCCACATCGTTTGCCTTTAAACGGCGATCACCGCCGGCTCAACCGCTCCTAATGGAATCGTTTCGGCGCAATCCGCGATCCCTTATTTCTGTTAATCGAACAGAGTCATTAGCCGATCACAGGCACGCCGGTGATTTTCACACTTCCTGCCAATAAATAATCCCTGTCCAATGGCGCGGTGTATATCGCGACGCGATAAACGATTCCGGGATCGGTATCGATAAGAAGGTCCGCAAAAGGTCCCCCGTGTCGTCGTAAATTGTCCCGCCCATGAATCGTAAACTCGCATAAAGCGTATAAATCACACGGCTTTCGCATTATAAAGCTGGATATACCGTGCGCTGCTATATACCGTATATATATATACACGTATATACTCGATTCATTGATGGCGTTACGATGTTTCGCGCAATTAAAACCGTTGCCCGTGTTGACGATGAGGGCGCGTCCGTTTCGATACGCCGGCAATTGACTCCGCCACCCGGAATCCCGATAAGACGAATGGAAAGCTGGCCTCTCACGTGGGTCGTAATATAACCCACGCGGCCACTTTGTCCGATTATTCCGATCTTCGACTTTAACACCTTATCGTTGAGATCGTTGACGGGGAAGGATCTTTGCTCGCGTCGAGAAAGCGTCGAGAACTATTAGGAGAAAGAGAAAAGCTCGCATCGATCGACGAGGCTTGAGGCGATCGAGATAAAGACGCCAATAAGAAGACTCTCGCTTTGGGATCGAGGGCTTCGAAACGAGGGGGGATGGAGCGTGATCGTTGCGGCCGATATTCGGGTTTTTTTTTTCGCGCGCTCTGGTTCAATTGTGGCAAGGGTGGCACGAAGCGCACGGGCGTATTACTTTTTATCAGCTGCAATAACCGCGTGGCGTGAACTAAGTATAGGGCCTGTAACGCGACAATTGGAGCGAGAGAGACGCGAAAATCGGAGCTTTCGGTGCAACGAGCCGTAAGATCGGCGATCCTCGGCCCCGCTCGGCCATCCTCGGCTCCCGCTTGGATGGAACTAGGGGTGTGGGAGAATCGGTGGCTCAGTCCGTCACCGAGCGTTCCGCCAATCGCAGCGGCCGGTCGCCGCTCCGAGCAACCGATTCTTCCGTCGTGCGTGTTTTTCAATCGACAATGTCATTCGTTCTCGTGTGATATATACATATATATATGTATATATACAGATGTATATATAAATACATATAGATATATACTGGTGAAGTGGTTTCTTTTCCAGGTGTATCGTTTGGAGAACGATAAAAGTAGCGATCGGTAGAGCGGATAGGTAACGAATATGTCACCAGTAGAAATGATAAATCCTCCTTGATTATTCGTGACACGTAGAAAAATATTCAGACAAATAGTTGCATAGAATCGAATTATAATTCTCCGTTATAACAATCGATCGAGATCAAAATCGATGGAGAGATAGTAGAGATTAATTCGAAATCGTTATTTCTCTTTTTCTCGGCGCGACGCACGATCATAGGCGCACCATCATCCGCGAGATTGGTTAAACCTTCGTTTATGTAGGGCGCTGCAAAGACGGCCGACCTCGTGAGGACAATCGATGCAAAAGCAATTACGCCGGTAACGTGAATTGCACTGCGGTATACTCCGCGTTATCTTCCTACCACCGTATATTCTCCGTCTCGGGATTGCTCTCCTCCCCCATTCCCTTCCCATTCCCTTCAACCGTACGTATGTTTATACGTAAAATTCTTTCCTCGATACGAATAGGCCCCTGAATAGAAAGGACGAATGTCTTGTATCGTCCTTATCGATACAAGAAACTATCTTTCCTTCGATTCGATCCCTCCCTCTTCTCTTTTCTCCCAGGCCTCAATTTATCGGAGTACGCCACGGCGCAATTCGATGTTATCTGTACGAACAATGAGTTCGATCTTGTGTTACTGATTCGTCGCGTCGTATCGTAAATTATTAGCACGGTTACGAGAGTGTAAAAAAAGATTGCCAACGATCGTTCTATTTGTCTCAGTCGATGGATTTTAATTGCACGCGAACAGCGTATATACGGAAGTTGAAAATAACAAAGTCGCGTTACGTGCTCTCTAGTTCTTCGCAACTATTCGCTATTATTACAACAATCTTCTCTTCTCAAACTCCTTTGCGAATACTTAAAGAGGAACTTTCTGGGAAAAATCCAATCGACAATAAAATTCTCTCCAGTCTCGTTACCATTAATATTTCTTCAAATTCATTCTTTAATCATGATCCATGCAAATTCGTGGCGTCTTGGTCGATTTAATTAGGCGATGGTTGCCTACCGAGTCGTTATTCGCCAATTCGATCGATGACAATTTACATTAGCTAATGTAATGGGTCGATTTACGATCCAGTGACGTATCTCATCGAGGCACACTGGAATCGGCATAAATTTCGTGGACGCGTGTCATTGATATCGATCGGTCGATGGAAATTAACGCGAGTCGAGACGGTAAATCATGCGCGTTAACGAGATCCGCGAAAAATAAATCGTCCTCTCTCGTGCGATTCGAGGAAAAGGTAACTGGCCTTGCTACCCCTCGATCGTCTTGATCGAATGATCGAGTCGTAATTCAAAATAATGGCATTGCGGTAATACAAGCGATTTTATGCGACATTTATACGCGTTATTCCGCATACCATATATATAACTTTTCACCGATAAAAATTCCAATCGTTCGCTCGTTCGTTCAAATTTAAGGTAAAAAAGAGAAAAAAGAATCGATAGACATCCCTGAATCATTAATGCACGATAAAGGAAGGATATACTCGAAGGACTCGAACCAAGTATTCCACGCGCGTAACGTCAATTGATCCAAGCGCCTGGTCGTGTTCTTGGATCAAGCGTAATTTGTTGGACGATTCCCGGGATGATAGATCCCAAAGATGCCACGAAACTGAAGTACGTCACGTACGAGTTTTTATTTTAAAAAAAAAGAAAGAAAAGTAACCAGACTCGAGACGAATGCACGCGCGAATGTCGGGCTGCTCCTCTTCCTTCGTTCCCCGCCGCATGTCTCCCACTCGTCATCCGAACTTTATTGGCGATGCTCCAAAAACGTGCTACCACGCTCCACGGTCTTTTCGAAAACAATACGATTCATTTAATTTCTATTAAAGCCTCGTCTCGCGTTTTGTCGGCTTCGTGGCGCCGTGGCCACTCTCCGTCTGGCTAGAGCGATACCTATACTACTACCACCACTACGTGTGAGTCGCGTTGGCCCCGAAACCCTGGAAATATTGCCCGCCCGGATGAATCGGTTCGTTAACCCTCTTCTTCCAACCCTGGAATTATCGATTTCATTCACAAACTAAGGTGACATCCTTTCTCTTTAACCACGCGAAAATGACGGTACGTATAATATTATCGTTCGTTATCACGCTCCTCTCTCTCTCTCTCTCCTTTCGAGTTATCGTTCTTCCTTTCCGTGTACAGATAAAGTAATCTCGTAATCGTTAAACTCGTTGGTTCGGTTACACGTAAAAACAACAACTGGCGCCGCTCTCTCGTTTCGATTCGATTGCAGATCACCCGCATTCCTTTATCGTGACGTCGTTCGTTCGGCGATTTCCGCTTATGTTAATGTTCACCACGCGCCTCGTTGTCGCCACGGAAAACTGAAGCGAGCGACGCGTGCACGCGTTCATCCGATCGATCGACCACGTGTCATCGGGATCTCGTCGAATTTGCATACTCGAACTCGACGAGTCAAGCGGAGCCAAGCTTCATCGTTTCGACGATGTCTTCGAAAATTGGGTCACATCCGCGTGGTGTGTCTTTCGAGCATACGGTTTCTCGTTCCGACAACTTTTCTCTCCGTTTCGGTCTTCATTTTTTTTTTCTTTTTTATCTCTTCTGCACGAACAGATCGAATTCTTCTCGGGAGAAGAATTTTTTTGCCGTTCGTTTACTCCGTTGGAGCACATGCCGCGAGCACACGAAATTATTGCGCGAAACGTTCTCTCTCATTGCCACGGCATCATTATCGCCATGCTATATACGCGGCCTTCCTTTCTCGCAAGGATTTTGCAATTTAAATATTCAAACGTGTCTTGCTCCTATCTTTGTTTCCCTCGTTTCCATATTCATTTACCGAGTATTAATCACCGACCCATTCCATTCATCGCTTCTTCCCTCTACTTTTTTCAATTTTTACATCCTCCTCCTAGGTTTACATTTTACGTTTCTTTTCGTTGCTTCTCCTTCCCGCTTTTGTTCCTTCCTGTTTAAACAGAAGGAGGGGAGGAAGAAAAAATCGCGCATTCCGGGGCAACGATTTCAGGGATCGGTAACGAGTTTAACGAACTGGCTTCCTCGCATCCAACCATCCCTTCCGCGTTCCTGCTGTTCCACCGACCGAGCCGCGATTCTCCGCCGTTTCGCCTACCCTTCACGCCTCGTCGAGAAAAGACACCAAGAATCGTCCTTGGAATCCGCGTAGAATCCTGGCCGGGGGAATTTGAGCGTATGAAACGACATAGCTCGTCGTCGAGCTTCACCCTCGTGTTTCCCAACCAATCTCGAACGAGTCGAATAATTTGAGAATAATCGATTGAGAATTAGAGAAGAATTAAGAGAAGTCGAAGATGAATAGAGTTAGACTGCGTTGACTGATTCGTTGAAACGCGTTATCGGTGAGAAAAAGCGCGGGGAGATGTTTGTAGCTGATTACGGTAATTCGCGATGGTTGTTAACCATTTTATTGAGAAAAAAGAAACGTACACTGCTTGTTGCACCAGTTAAATCGATAATGGAAACGTTTTCTTGAACGGGCGAGTAATTGTACGACTTCTAATGTCGAGCGACATTTACGTTTTTTAACGTGGCGCATTTGGACGTTTAAATCGGTGATAGGCGATTAACTCGTAAATTAATCGGCCGCGAGCCTTGGTAATGATCGTGAACACGGACGTTTTAATGGTATTACGAAGCGTGGTGTTACGGTGTGTTTATACGAAGCGTGGAAAGAAACGTAAGCCGTAAAAGCGGCGTTAAAGCATCGGGGATAAGAGTCGGACCGCAACGCGTTTCTCTACTTCGCCCCGAACTTTATTGGCCCCCGTGATCGTAACCCGAGCCGCGACAAACTTGGCACATCCAGTGGAAAAGATTTTTCTCTGAGAGGGCAACACGCGCCCAACCGATGATATTATCCTTTTATATTTTTTTCGCGAATCCACTCTTTTACCCGCTAGATGTATCCCTTTTATCGCACGCATTACGGTAGATAACGTATCTGGCGGCTCGAAGCATCCGAGCAACACGTTGCTCTCGACGCTTGCTCGATCGATGATACCGCTACGATTTCGAATTTTACCCTTCGAAGTCGATTCAAGGTTTTTTTTTTTTTTTGAGAAAAGACTTAAAGAATCGTTCGAAAATATTCGTTTCGCGAAACGTTATGATTCGAGGTAAATAATTCTCATGATACGTGGCACATGCTAATTACTCATATCCACGTAGCTAAACCTTCACCCTTTGATACTCCAATGCCACGACCTACGGCCCCCTAACCGTGAATCACTCCACGATTACGCACGTTTCACGATCCCGCCTATTTTTAACCGCAGCTGAACCCATCGTTAAATTTCTATTTCCTCGCAATTGGTTATTATTCGAAACGGCCCATCCACGGAATGGCCGTAGGTTTGTTTTCGTGATCCGCAGCTGCGCGGCGGCCTCCTCTTCCGCGCCAGGTGGATGGATAATTCTTCCCTTTTCGGGCCTCGATCGATAATCAAGATAAAAATCTTTGCCGCCGTTTATAGGAGAGCCAGCGTGAGTCAACGCGACAAATTTGCGTTACCAGCTTATGCACGTGTAGCTGAAAGAGAGGGAGGGAGGGAGGAGGTCTCCGTTTGACGTCACCGCGTGCAAATGTCTCTCTTGGATACGCTTCGACGATAAACGACGATAAACCGATCCGTTCGACGTAACAGCTTCTAAAACTCGTTCCCTTGCATCTTTTCCGCTACTTTTCCTCTACGATCGTTTACAACGATGTTTTAAAACGATTATTCTTACTTTCCAAGTTTTCGTTTCCTGGTATTCCTATAAATTGATCGAATTGTAATCGATTTCGCTCTTGTTATCAATTCTCGAATAAGCCCCCGAAAAATCGAGAGCCTCGATCCACTCGTTTTTGAGGAAGGGGAGGGGAAGGGGAGGGGACGAGCAGTTTCCATAATTGGCAATACACCGACGTTATTCCCTGACAGTCTCCGGTAAATTCGAAACGCGGTTTTCCCGGCATACCGCGCGGTTGCGTCGCCTTGACTAATTAACTCGTTTAATTAACGCGCCTGCCCGCCAGCCCGTCACTCCGGAATTCCGGTGTTTTTTCGTCGACTTTACTTTTGTCCGCGATCGATAAATTAAAGCGGCCAAGGGTAGGAACTTGCCGTTCGAGGCAAGTCGGCGTAAATTTCGAATTTATTCGGTCGTTAACCATCGTTCTTAATCGATCTCTTCGACGAATAGAGCATATTTTTATCATCGATGCTGAATATATATAAATTTGGGAAAACCGTAGAACATCGAAGGGTTAATCGCGAGTGGAATTCGCTGGCGCTTTGATCGCATTGACCTCGCGTAAAAAACTAATTGCCGGCGGGAATAAGGGTCTCGTTAGGCCCGCGAGACAGAAATCCCCGCCCATTTCTCGCGTCTCATAATTGCCGGTCGAGCAATTAATTTATTTCCCCGGTTCAACGCCGTTTTCGCGACGCGTCCTCAGAATGCCGAGAATCGATAGACAGGCTAGGATCAATTAACCGGCATTCTAAATCGGCCGCATGCGAGCTCGATTAACACTCGTATCCTCTCTCTTTCTTATTGTTAAATTGGGGCCGATAAGACTACAGATTCGAGCAAGGTATTCGTCTTGGAAATCGTTTCGTCGTTCCATTCAACTCGTTCTTAAATTTTATCATCGATTCGAATCGAAATCGAACCCGTTTACTTTTCCACGCCGATCGTTCGCCAAATTAAAGTAAAGCATCGTTGCAACGATCCTCTCGTAATGATAAAACAGCAAAAAGACGCAACCAACTTCTATTCCAAACGAAGTAGACATCCGTAAGATTACTTTTTATATTTTGAAAAGTTTGCTCGCGAAAGTTAACGAGTTCGAAATCTCGAGGGGAAAATCGAATATTTGGCCGATTATCTCGATGAAAGGCGAGCTTTAACGAAAGCTCGATCGAGAGATGCATCATGATAGCAAGAAATATTAAATAGAAATATTTTCGTGTTATTAGGGAAACGTCGAATCGATGGACGCGATCAACAACGTGGAAAATGTAACGAGCCGCGAGAGAGAGAGAGAGAGAGAGAGAGAGAGAGAGAGAGAGAGAGAGAGAACATCGAAGGCTAACATTGACCGGGCCATTAATGACAAGTTAACGAGCAGTCGGAATGGCGTGCTCGTTAAACACACGTTGAAAAGTATAAAAAAAAAAAAAAAACTTGAACCGGCAAATCTGACGGCGTTGAACGGCGGTGCTCGAGGTTTTCCGCGATTTTCGATGGCGAGATCGGTGTTGCACGTGCCAAAGCAAGGGGGGAGAGAGAGAGAGAGAAAAAAAAAAGAAAAACGAATCCGTAATTAGTGAGATTTTCGCGTTTCACGTTCCAAAGCCGCCCACGTCATTTTTCGAAAAACTCTTTCCTCGAACGCCGCGAAGCGTATCGAACCGTGAACTACGAACTCGAGAACTAGTCTCCATTGTAGACGGAAGGAGGATGTTTTTGTTTCTCTTCTCGCTCGATTGGAGAATATCAGGAAGTTGGAAAGGAGGAGTTTCGTTTAACGAGAGATCTCTCTAATCAGGTTGGAGAATTATGCAACAGTCGGTTCAATATCATTTCGTTCCCTCGATCGATCGATTCTTTCCCCTTCCTCTCTACGAGGACGACTAAGATCGATCGCAAAAGCACAGAACGAAGCGATAGTTTGACTCGGTTCCGTCAATTGGCAACCTAATTGCAGCTAGGAAAAATTCCACTACCGATCGCTACTACAATGTCGCAATGTCTCGCCGCCAGTCCCTCTGTCGCGTCGCATTTGTAGCCGAGCGTGACGAGGCGTCGAACGTCCCGTGAACGATCGCCGCTGTTGGTGCGTTTATCGTGCAACAAAAGCGGAAGCGTAAGACGCGCGACCAAAGGAAACTGTATCGTCGACTTTCAACCGAGCCGATCTCCGCTCCGCTATCTTAACAAGGGAAAAAAGGCGGCGGGGAAAAGGGCGTCGAATGGACCGTGCGAAAGATGTCGCAGTGAGGGAAAGTTAGCAACGTGGCGGGTTTCACCGTGGCCGTGAACAATGGCTCCGCGGAGCCGGCTTACTACGTGGACCGTTTGCAACGGGTGCAGCAACAGCAGCATTGCCAACAGGCGATCAGGTACACGGTGCAGCCGAGCCACGTCTCCGCCCCGGCCGGCAAAGAGATCCTCGAGCCGCCCAGAAGGGATCTGGTCTACGTTCATTGCGCCACCACGGAGGAGGACGAGGACGCCGAGGAGGAGGAGGAAGAGGAACCGAAGGGATTGACGAGGTCTAGGTCGTGGCTCTGCTGCCCCGCCGATCACAGCTCCGACAGAACCGTCCCCATACAGGTCGAAGCTAGTCACAGGGACAAGCGGCAGGAGTCAGTAAGTGGTGCAGCGAGAAGGATTTCTTTTTTAACAAACTCTGTCCAACTTTCTTCCAATCTGCTTCAAACTTCATCGTTCGTACATCTTCCTTTCTTTCGATCCACTCTCGATAATGGAAACTCAGTCGAGACTGAATGCTTCGATCACTGGAATAATTTTCCCCATCGTCGTATCATCGATTAACGAAGGGAGGATGGGATGACAGGAAAGAAGAAGAGGGAAGGGAGGAGTGAAACTCGATGGCGCGTCATCGAGCGCGTTAACGAAACGCGAGAACAAGGCCTACCGCCAGAGGCGAGCACCGTTCCGACACCCGATAATGGAGTTCCGTAATTTTTGCCTCTGTCGTATATTCGATTCAAAAGGGATCTCTCCTCGTCGAGAGTAGATCGGCCTGTCTCTCAGGAACAGGACCATGTTTCTGCCCTTCCTCACCCTCTCTCTCTCCTCTTCATATTCGAAACGGCTCGTTCATTTTTTATCCCTCTCGTCTTCCCTCCCTCTCCACGCGTCACGCGTTTAGATTGTCTTCCCGCTCCCTTTCTCCTCCTCCTCCTCCTTCTTCTTCCGTTTTTCCCGGTTTCCCGGTTCAACTTTCCATCTCACTGTCCCTCTCTCTCTCTCTCTAGTCCTCCCTCTGTCTCAACGCGCGCAATTCGTTCGTCCGCCCTTGTCTTCGTCGGCCCCGTCCCCGTCTGTCTCTCCGTGAGCTTATGCAGAATCGAGTACCACCCTTTAAACTTTAATCCAGCAGGAATAGAACGGCGGAGGACGAGGGAGGAGGTAACCAACCGGACGATCGATTTCGCGCAGCCGAATTTCAAATAAACTTTCGGCCTTCGTAATTTCGTTTGCCACCGCTTTGACACTTCCACCCTTCTCCCTACCCGTCCCGATTCCATATTTTCACCGTCGAATCACCGTCGATCCTCCGCCGACTGTCCATCATTGCCGATTTCTCTCTCTCCACCTTCCCCTCTTCTTCCCTTCGTTCGCGACACGTTTGATAGATGAAATATAGATGGATCGTAAAGCGTATCTTCTTTTCCTTTCGATCAGTTGAATCAGAAGATTAGAAGGAGTGTAAATCGGGATGAAAGGGGATGATGCTGTTACCCTCCCTCGCGTAAATCTCATTGTGGAAAAATCTGATTGGCGGCGAGCAGGTTGGTTTCGAGAACACTTGAAAGGAATGATCTTCTTTTCGCGCGTTTAAGAGAGGATAGGGAGACGGCATTTCGCAGGCAACATTCCCTCCGCATCGCATGGCGGAATAGACGTGTCTCTGGGTAACCTCTTTTGTCCAACCGGCCACAAAAGGACCGTGTTTCAAACCGTGGTGCGGCGCTCTCTCTCTCACTCCCTCTTCCTCCTCCGTCTGGCGTGGATCGAAACGAGCAAGGCTGACTCGTCCCTTTCGACGGCCGGACAAAGAGAAGCGAAAGGGTGACGGAGGCTTGGTCAAGGAATTTACGATCTCCAAAGGGAACACTTGACCTCTTTAACGGATTATCTCGGGGGAGGTCCGTTTTCATCGGAAAAATCTCGTTATTCCGACTATATGTATATATATATCTATCGATTCTCGGTGAGATCTCGTTACAGAAGTTCACCGAAGACAAACCTTGTTTCCACGCAAAGTTCTCCCTTACGCCGGTGATAATGTTATCGCAATTTTCCTCCACGGAACGTGATAGTATTTTACAACGAGGCAAGCTTTCGTGGGTACGCGCGAAAATTCAATTATTCGCGACCGCGCCTCTCAACGACCAATAGGAGTCTCTATCGTCCTCTTCCTCTGTCGACCAAGAAACGTCGAGTTTTCTCCCCCGAAGGAAAAGAAGAGAAAAGAAAACTGGTCTTTCGCGAGTGGAAAGAGGCAACAACTGTCCGGTTTTTTGAGAGACCTGTTCGATCCACGTACGGTTGTCTCTCTCTTGGTATCCGTCGAGCCATGATTTCGTAAAAAAATTCGCAGCGATGCGACGGACGAGGTGTTTCTTCAGGAAAAGTAATACAGAGTTGCTCTGTGACAGGACTCAGATTGTTAGGACATTAACGACTTGGCGCCAGGAAACGTTTTTTAAAAAAACTCTCTCACCTTTACAAACGTTTCATCTTCTTCTTTTTCCTTTCTCGATCCGCCATTTCGAGGGAAAGAGTTTCGATTATCCAGTTCTAGGATTTTAAAGATGCTTCCATTCGTCCAAGTTTCCTTGAATTCTTTAATCGAATAAAAATTCGCTGTAACTTGAAATTTCATATATATATATATATATATATGAAAGAAAAATTCGATGGATCTCCTTTTTCTCCTGAAGAATTTCGAAAAGACACGGATTTTTCTTTTTTTTTTCGATTAAAATCTCCAAGATTTTTTTTTTCGAAGGGAAAAGGCGAGGATCCTCTCGATCGCGTAGGATGAGTCACGATTTTTATCGAATAACAAACGGATTATTCACGTCTCGTTTGCATATGTTTTAAACGTCAGAGATATTCTTCGCCTTATGCGATACACAATCGCGGCATTTAACGCGACTTTTGTACAAGTTTCGAGCGAATATATATCTATATCTCGATATACTTAACTACGTATTGTGATTATCCTTGCATTGTTCGTAACGTTCGTAATCATCCGTTGACCGGTTCGAGTGTTCAGTTTCTGAAGTTTCATCGAGAAGGTAAACTTTCCCTTTAGCAAAAGTCTCTCCTACAATCACGACCCTCGTCGCGAATGGATTTATCCTCCCCCCCCCTCTCCTTCCACCAGTTTCCAAGTAATTTCGTGTATCAAAGACGAGCTCGATCCGAGCTCTATCTATCGAGGACAGGATATCGGGTATTCGACTGTCGAGAAAGTCGATGCCCTCCTCGGTCACCCTTGTCGCCGGCTTTATACCACTTTACCGCAATTTCCGGTATCATTTTACGTCCCTGGACTACCACCGCCTCGTCTCGCGGGACAGGGAGAGGGAAAGAGAGAGAGAAATTCGATGGAATCGGCTCGTGCTTGAAAAAACAACGCGCGTGGCCAAGACAGAGAGAGAGAGAGAAGGAGAAGCCTACACGACTTGTCCTCTTTGGTAATCTCCTTGTGAGTCATTGCGAAGAATTTACCTGGCCACCAGGTTCTCGTTTTGTCGAGTTGTGCAATCGACTCGACTCGACTCGATTCGATTTTTCTTTTCAGGTCGCAGATAAGAGTTTACAACGAGTTTTCCTCGACGCTCGAAAACGTACGATCGATGACATAATTGATAATAAACGACGATTACGAGCGAGAAAAATGAGAGCGTGAAATTGCTTTATTTGCAAAGACAATTTTATGCTCGCGCGCGTGAATGTTCATTAACGTGCGAGCGAGCTGGATGGAACGAGAGAAGGATGACCAGAGAGAATTGCTTGTGTCGAATTCCACTTGTATCTCTCTTACGGTACTTGGACATTCAGAGTTCAACCGGCACGCGGTTACCAAATCCTTTCTGCAAGGATTCTTGTTCCATCGTTGGATACTATTACTGGAAAATACTCCTTCTCCTGAATATACAAAGTAAAGTCATCAGAATAAATAAGATCGATTCTCTAAGCTTCATCCTCTTCTTCTTATTCTCAAACAATGATAAAATTTCGTATCCGATGGATGGAAACTTTTTGAAAATTTCTCCTATTCAACGATACCTCGTCGAAACTATTATTATTCACTGTTATACAACATACCTCGAGTTAAGTAATCGCGGTTAAACAGCCTCCATATCGGCTTATCGGCAAAGCTGTTCCAAACTATTTTCTTAATTTCCCGTGTAAAATGTAGATACTCGTCGAGCGTGTCGCACGGCTAATGGAAAAGAGAGAAAAGAGATAGATAGATAGGCAAGAAAGATCTGATGTCTCGCGGAGGAGCCAGATGACAAACTAGTTTACTCGTCGACCTGTCGTCGAGAAAAACGCGTGAGGTACGCGCGCTGATCCTTTCCCTCTCTCTCTCACTCTCGATAAAAGGACGAGTATAGAATGGATACTTCGTAATTACGGGTCGTGATTCTTATACGCGGGATTTTTCTCTCTTCTCATCTTCTTGATCGGTGTTGCGCTATCACATGGCCAGAATCATTAACAGCTCGTCGTCTTGTAACGTTCGTCATGCACGGTTGCCTGCGCGAAGGGGGCACTCGACGAGGAACGATGCCGCGTAAACAGGTATCCGCGGAGCTCTCCTTAACGCATTATTTTTTCGCTTCCTTTTTCTCCGTTTCCCGCGCTCACGCTCGGAATATCGCGAATACGGTGAAATTAATGAGGGGCAACGATAATAAGGAGAACGATCGTGTCTGGAACCGTCTATTTGCGGAAATAGCGTGTTCGCTTCTGCCTCCTTCGATAGTCCAAGTTGAAGTTTTCCGAGAAAATAGATTTTTTAATCTCTCTCTCTCTCTCGTAAAAGCGATGTTTCGAGATTGAATATTATTTAGATTATACGAAGGATATTACTCGCGTTTGTTCTCGATTATCCTTTTCTTCGGATCGATCCAAGATATGGTAATAAGGATAAACGCGTTTAGACTCGACCTCGAGCATGGAAAACGTAGAATCAAATTATTCCTATAATATAATTCGCGTGCATAATGTATCGCGATTCGTATTGCGACTAGAAATTTATTTAGACGAGGGCAAGGTTGATCGAGGCGAAAGATTAAGAGGTTAAAAATAGGAACTGCCATTTCGTTTCAAACTGCAAACTGTTATTAATAATCGAAACGATCTTATCCAACATCTTGACAAATCAAGAATTGCGTCACGAGATCACGAAGAATCACGAATACTCGCAACGTTGAATTTCTCTCCTCGTACGAAACGAAACATCCTCGTTTCAATTCGATCGAAGATCCTCGAAAATTCGATCGTTTATCGAACGAAATCGTTGTTAATCGAGGGGATTTTTTGTGTTGCAGCTGCACGCGGCCGCCCTATCGTCGTTGCGGTCCGAGGTCGCCGAGTTGAACGCGAGGTTGGTGGCGGAGACACGAGCCAGGGAGGCGACCGAGGCGGCTTTGGTCCGCGCGGAGCTCCAGGCAGCGCGAGCGGAACAGAAGGTGGAGCAACAAGCTGCGAGGCACGAGGAGCGGCTCACCGAGTTACATTCCGTGATCGCCGAGCTTGGCAGGCAGCTCGAGAGGCATCGAGCTACCGTAATTGCCGAGGAGGATGAGTCTGGTAAGGGGGAGAAAGGGCAACCGATTCCGTCAACCTGTGCGACCACCGTCTCTATCTCCCTCGGACAGAGATTTATCGCGAGCCGAGGTCGTTTGATGTTTCAACGCGTTTCCCTTCGTTCCTCTCAACACGTGGCCAAAATACACGAGATCTCCAGAGCAGATGATTCTCGTCCAAGTGTTGCATTTTTTTCTAGTTTCAATTTTTCGTCAACTTTGTGAATAATTGAAATAAACGAATTGCTTCGTTTCCTTTTCTTTTCTTTTCTAATTCGTTAACGTTTGATCTCCGCAGAGATAGAAACGAGCAGAGACGCGGAGGGATCTATCACTAATCCTGTGGAGGAGAGCGAAGGCGGAGGTGACATTCAAGGGGATGGAGATCGTACATTAGGCGATGCCGATTCGAGCTGCTGCGAGGACATCGAGCCACGTGCTGTCGAGGTATACTTGTCGATCGTAAGCTTTTCGATTTGGAAAGTTGTATCTAAGATCCAAGATATCGCAATGATGTATGAAATTCTTCTTTCGTAACGATTAAATGATAATTAATTTGCATGGATAGAATGGGAGAGAGCAATTGGACAGTCCGGCGGCGTTACCAACACCGGAACCGACACAACAGGCGGCTTCGTGCCAAAGCGTGGCCGTGGCAGCGTTGCAAGAAGAGGTCACAGCCCTTCGAGCAGAGATAGCCAGCTTACAGGCTCAACTTGCCAATTTCAAGAATCAGGCTAACAATCAGAGGCAACAGGCTGGCAGCGAGTCGCCCCGTAGAGAAGCACGAGCGGTGGGTAGCAATTTAACCTACTGTGATGACGTATCGTCCCATTGTTGCGATAAGCCAATGCGATTTTCACTGTGTAATGACGCAATGGAAGAGAACTCTGTGCAAAGAGTTTCCCCGCGATGAAAAGAAGATCGTCCCTTTCATCTCGATGCACCGAAATACACTTTTCCCCTCTTTGAAAGGAAACCAGCGTTGAATGTCGAACGAATTTTTTGCATCGTTACCTCGTCCTTTGGCCAGCCTTTGATCACCCAACACTTTCGCAAAAATATTTATCAACCCTTCCCTTCGTCTGTAATGTTTTCCTCGTGCTCTTCTTTGATTTCCGCAGACAAGAGGCAACACCAGCTCACCGGAACCTTTGAGTGCACCTTGCTCGCCACTCTTGCCACCCCTGCAGACACCGCCGACAAAGAGCGTAACGAGGGAGGAAGTTCCAGTTCTTAAAATAGCCGAGAGGGTAAGACTCAGGAGGACCGACGAGAGGCACATCACAGGACCCGATATTACTAATCTGGGGGTACTTATGACTTTGTATTACTTATTATCCCCGTTGTTGTTCATATTTCTTTCTTTTCTTCCCCTCGCGCGAATATTGAAATCACCAGTGAAATTTCGTTGCAACTTTTATCATTTATTTATCCTCTCTCTCTTTTGTGAATTCTATTAAATTTGAATAGGTGTGTTCCACGATGGTGGCCGAGCATCTGGTGTCAGATCTTCTGGAACACTCAAACATTCAAGAGTTGAATGGATCCGAGAAACAATTCGAAGTAGAGACGGAAAGATTGAACAGCAGGCTGGAGCATGCTCGAACGAACAACGCGGTTCTTGCCTTGACTTTGCACGAGAGTAAGGCGCAATGCGACAGGTATACTCGTCTCTCTTTCTCTAAAATGGAAAATAGAAATGTATAAAAATTATTACAATTATATACAATTATACATTATATACAATTTACAAGTTTCCTCGTATTCCAGATTGAGCCTTTTAGTGGGAAAGTACGAATCGAACGCGATTGCATTACGATTAGCCCTTTCTTATAGTGATCGCGCGATAGAGGCTTACGATGTCTTGGTAGCGTTGTTGGAAAGCGAGATTGCTCTGTCGACGGAAAGAAATAGCATTACCATCGAAAACAGGAGAGCGGCCGAACATGTAGCCTGTCACGTGTTGAATAAATTGGAGAACGAGTGTATGAATACCTTGAATGCACCGTGGGAAGATAGTATAGTTTTGTCGGACGAGTAAATATAAAAAAAATAGCAATAATGGATAAATTTACACTATTTTTCACGATCCGATTTCGTGTTCCTTAGATCCGAAGTGACTTGGTGCGTTGAAGATGAGCAAAGACTTAGAAGACACATTAGCAGACTGAAAGGGGAACGAGCTATGGTTAGATCAACTGTGGTGGAATTAGAAAGCGTTCACGCTGAGCCACTAAACTCGAAAAACACGATTTCTCTCGCCGAAGCTCGAAAATTAGATTTAGAAACAGCAGTACTTATGCAGGTTTGTCATTTAGTTTGAAATCAGAATTGAAAAGGAAATGTAGTCAATTAAAAAATCATACAGGAATTAATGGCTATGAGAGAGGATAAGGCAGAGTTACGAGCACGAGTTTTTCTGTTGGAAAAGGAACGAGCTACTATAGAATTGAAATTAAATGCACGTGATACGCAAATTGCAGCTCAGCATGCCGCCATTGAACATCTTCAGGGTCAACTCAGAGATACAGAGGCCATGCTGGCAATGGCTACGAATAAAGTCAGGATTCTTCTTTCTCTAAAATAATAAAAACTTTATTTTACAATCGATAAATTATATGTATATTACAGGATCGAGGTTTAAGCGATAACGAGAGTGAAGGCATGGAATCCGAATTAATAGAAGCATTAGGTCGAGAGGCTAGACTGAAAGAACGATTGCAAGAATTAGTTTCTACTTTAGATAAAGTTAATAAAAATTCTGAATTGAGGCATCAACAATCAGCTGAGCTTATTAACGATTTAAAAAGAGCCAATGGGTAATTAAATCATGGATTAAAAAAATTAATTTTATTGATCGAAAAATATTACCTTCTAATTTTATTTTTAGAGCCTTGGTACAAACTTTAGAGAAGTCTAAGAAAAAATATCAATCCAGATTAAAAAAATTGGAACAACAAATGTTGGGTATGGTGGAAAGACATGCTGCTCAGGTATGAACAAGCATAAATGTGGTGTGTGATATGAAAGAAGTTAAGAAGAACTGCCAAAATTGTACTTAAACATTTGTAAAATAATTTATTATACTTCATATATGTTTTTACATAAATCCTTCGTATCTTCATAAATTATATCAACATTATTCTGAAGACCTAAAAAGGTATAAAAATTTTATTAAAAATCTTTGTTTTTGTAAAAATTAAATATTGAGGTTATAATATTGTACTCACTAATTTCATAGATACAAATTTCACTTTCGTCCATTAATTTGAAGACAATATTTGCTATAATTAATTTATTCACTAATATATTTCTTTTAATCTCTGTTCAACTGCTTCTTCTATTCTTCTCTTTTTATACGTTTTATAAAAGTTAACCTCTCCAACATGCCAATGAATCATAAGGAATTCTAGCACACCACCCATGACAAAACATAACGGTAAAAATCTAAATTCCTTGAAACGTTTACCAGGCATTTTATTTACGAACGTTCTTATTTTTCTCATTACTTTGAACGACGCCATTCTTATTGCGTATCCCACGATGCCTTTTCCGTATCGCCATCTTGTCTTTTCAATATTGAACTGCGCATGATTCTGCGCAGTAAATTATTATCCTAATAAGAATAATATAATTGAATTAGTTTATTTTTTGCTATTTCTTTCTTTTTTTTTTTTTTTATACATATCTCTTGATTTATAGGTAAAATCTTTAAAACAACGGATAGCATTGCTAGAGGAGGAATCGACAGGATATAAAACAAGTTTACCACTTCAATCACAGAGTTCTGGTGCCAGCGAAACATCATTATGACAATTTAGTGATTAATCGAAATCAATCGACAAAGGCTTTACGAGTGTTTTTACTATTCTTCCTGTCATTACAAAACGATTGAAATAGAGATAAAATTTACGTATTTTTTTATACCAATAGTTGCCCAAGAATAACGCTTGATTATTCGCTTTTGTAATTATATAAAAAAAGAGTACGAGTTAGTAGCTATCCTAAAATTTAAATTACAAGCTAAGCTTATGCAAAAATGTGCTAGTGATACATTAATGCGAGCAAACTATTTAAAATAGTCCTCCAAGTATATTGTGAATTATAAATAATCGTTACATGATACTATATGTCATTTATAGACGATGATAGTCATCTTGTAAATATGTATATTTCAAGCATTAAAGAAAAGCGTGATATGTGTAAACTATGATGAAATAAATTGTGCTTTATTAAATCTTGTATTGTAGCTGAAATTAGTGTTTTATATTTTTTAAATTATTTAATTTGTAACATTATTTATTTCTTAATTTGATTTTCCCCAATTCCTTTAAAAAGAAACTTTATTAAATAATAAAATATTTAAACAATTACAAACATTAAATAATTATTATATCTTAATGTATAATTATACATTATAATTAATATTATGTATAATTTATTTATTAAGATTTTACTAACATATCGTTATGATTTTTTTGTTCTAACAATTTTTTTTGAAATGCTTCTTCTATAAGATCATCTAAATCATCAAGCGGTCGATATATGAGATGCACAACTTGCGAACCGGCTGCCGTTGCAAAAAATGCTGATGTAACAAGACAAATATATCGAGTCCATGAAATACCATAAGGCATTGTGATAAATTATCTATAAAATAAAATATAATAAATATTAAAAATTTTATATTAATCTTTTTAGGATTTAAAATATTTTAACTTTTTCATATACTATTTATGATTGCTAACCTCTTTTATGTTAATGTTCGACGATACTTTACCAATGACAATCGATGAATAATATTTATAAATTAATTTTTGATATTTATGTATTGTTTATATTTATTATTTGTTGATATATATTGATATATTTGTACAAAAAGTACTTTACAAAAAATATTGCATTTTCTATGGACACTCTAGAACATTGTAGAAGACTTTCCAATATAACCTATATTTCAGAATCAAATAAGATTAAGTAACTATTTGACAATTTTAATTATAGTAAATTTATTTATTTACTATTAATAAGTTAATTTATTTATTATTTTTATATATTAATACACATATACAAAATATAATTACTTATAATTTTATACATTTATATTTTTACACATTGTTCTGGGGTTCTTGATTTTCTTGTTCTTGTTGATCCATTTCTGTTGCCATAACCTCTGTTGCACTTTTTTCTGGAACATCAGGTTCTTCCTCTCCTGGTACATCATTGATTTCTACTCCTTCACCCTTATTCATCATAGATTTTTGTATTTCTTCTTCTAAATGCACACATGCTTGTTCAATCTCATAATTTTTTGATACTAATCCCACCCATTGTGCTTCTAATGCTCTTAACTTTTCTCCTCCTTGAGTTTGCATAGATTTTCTTTGCCAATTAACTTCTTGTATCTTTTTTCTTAATGCTTGTAATTGTTTTTGGGCTTGATTTACTAATTGTACTAATATTTCTAAATAAGATTTCCATGCTTCACATCCATATTCCATCATTAATTCAAGATTACAAATTCTGTGTTATTATAAAACATTACAATAATATATTAGCCACATTATCAGGCTACAAATAATGTAAATAAATTAAGTAAAAATAAAAGATTAAAACATTAAAAATAATTTACCTTGTAGCCTGATGTTCTAATTGTGCACTGCTATTTTCTACACTTTCATTCCATGCTGCAAGATCATTCATTTTACCTGGTGGAGGTGGAGGTAATTCATAACGTTTCATACTAAGTACTTCCATAGGTAAACGGTTTTGCATTCGTTCAAATTCATGTTTCATTACTTCTGTTTCAAAAGCAGTTATATTTAATGATGTCAAATGTTCTAAATAATTTTTCGTTGGTCTATAGCGACGTGTTTCTTCTTCAACCATAGCCAAAGCCTAAAATATTTACAAGTTATAATTAATTCATTAATAATATACATTAATAATATAACCTAGAATTAATTTGATAAAGAAATTTTATGAAAAAATATTATTTACCGCTTCTCTGACTCCAGGTTCGTCATATCCTTGATCAATATATGGTAGAGCATCGACAACAACTTCTCCTGCCATTTAATACAAATTGTATAAATAAAAACTTATAGTAACAATTTACTTTTATTAATTGTTCAACATAGTTTAAATCTTATATGACGTACTTCCGATTGGAAATGTATGTATTTGGAAATGTATTTCTGTTAGAACTACCAATCATAATATAGCATTTTCCATCAAACTTTATCACGATTGGTGCATGTCTATAAGAACATAAATAGTCAAATTTAATTTCTATTGTAAATATAATTTTTTATAAATCAAAATTTAAATGATAAATTTACGAACAATGCAGAAAATTTATCAACTTTCAAATATGTTTAATTTGTTACGTCTAAGAAATAATATATTTCATTGTAAATAGCGTTTAAAAGAAACTACATTCTGAGCATGCGCGACTTTTAATGTGTAATTTCCGCTCGCATCCAACTTCCTTTATAATCAGCTTAGGCGTACAAGCTGCCTCGTAAGTTTATATCTGATGTGTGAAAAGTTGTGAAAAGAGAGGTGAGATGGTAAGAAATTTGATATTTTGTTTGAAATTTAATAGAATCTAATATCTTATACAATTTTATTGCTAAAATATTTAATAATTTTAAAAAATTTTACATTTAAACTTAAGATTGTACACAGATCGCATAATTGGACCACGTGTAATCTGTGATACATAAATGAATATAGCTTATTTCTAATATATATTGAAGTATAAGTTACAATTCCATATATTTTTTTACTCTCTTTATTTTCTTTCTATTAAGTATAATAATTTGTTTTATCTTGTGTGAATATTATTTGTATTAAAAATATGAATATTTTTTTTATCAATTAGTCCGCCATATATTTCATCAATAGAATAGTTTTATCTGGAAATTCTTTTTTTCTTTTTGTTTTTTTTTTCTCATCAATTTTTAATAATTAAATATATTTAGATATAAATGGATTTTTATCTTATTTTTTGATTTTTCATTTTACAGTCGTTATCAACGGCGCGACCGCTTGTAACAATATATACCGATAAAAATGAATCTTCAGGCGATACAATTTCTCTACCGGCTGTCTTCAAAGCACCAATTCGGCCTGATATCGTGAATTTTGTTCACCAACAAGTCTCAAAGAATAGCAGGCAGCCATATTGTGTTTCTAAGGAAGCTGGTGAGCATATATTGTTTTGTGCCCAGTTTTTTTTTTTTTTATATTTTAAAGAACTAATATACAATTATTAAATGTAGGTTTCTTTTATTAGGTCACCAAACCTCTGCTGAGTCATGGGGTACAGGTCGTGCTGTAGCACGTATACCTCGTGTACGTGGTGGTGGTACTCATCGTTCTGGCCAAGGTGCATTTGGTAACATGTGTAGAGGTGGACGTATGTTTGCCCCAACAAAACCTTGGAGACGTTGGCATCGTCGAATTAATGTTAATCAGAAAAGATATGCCATGGTTTCTGCTATTGCTGCATCTGGTGTTCCAGCTCTTGTACAATCTAAAGGTGAATAGTCATTTTTTTTTTTTTTTTTTTTTTTTTAAGAAAAAATATATGATTCTATTTATTATTATTATTATTATTATTATTAGTCTATTTATTATTATTTTTATGATGATTGCTTTTGGTCCGTGTTTCTGATTTGCCATTGATTATTTATAGCAAAAGTATCTGATGCAGAAATTTTTATATATTTAATTTTTTCTAAATAGAGCAATTACTATATTATGTATTATTTTATGTTCAGGTCATATGGTTCAAGAGATTCCAGAACTTCCTTTAGTAGTATCGGATAAAATTCAAGAATATAACAAGACTAAACAAGCTGTTATATTTCTAAGACGTATTAAAGCATGGAATGATATTCAAAAAGTAAGTATATTTTAAATAATTTTTGCACCGTAGAATGTCCGCATCTTTGTTAAAATAATTTTAATTCAGATGCTCCTATCAGGTGCTATATAAACATGGTTATAATAGGCGTTCTTTACTAGCTAAATTAATTGCTAGGACAGGGTGTATTTAACCAAACAAATTAAATTAACATACATTGATTTAGAAAAAGATAATAACCTTTTATTTATAGGTATATAAATCTCAACGTTTTCGTGCCGGTAAAGGTAAAATGCGTAACCGTAGACGCATTCAACGTCGTGGACCTTTGATCGTATATCATCAGGACCAAGTATGTAGAAATCTAAAAAACAAAAAAAGATAATAACTTATTTGTATATCTTTCGAATATTTGTCATTTTTTTTATTTTATATTTAGGGAATTCGTAAAGCGTTCCGTAATATTCCCGGTGTTGACCTTATGAATATTAACAAAATGAACTTGCTTAAATTGGCACCTGGTGGTCATGTTGGACGTTTTGTAATTTGGACAAAATCTGCTTTTGAAAAATTAGATGCTCTTTATGGAACTTGGCGTAAGGAATCCCAACTTAAAGCCGATTACAACTTACCTTTCCCGAAAATGATGAATACGGATTTGTCGAGACTTTTGAAATCTCAAGAAATTCGTAAAGTTTTGAGAGCACCAAGGTATATAGATTTATATTATAAATTTTTAAAAAATATATTACACAATGTTTTATATATGATGAAATTTGGTCCGTGTTGTTGATTGACAGTGATTATAACTTAACCATATCTGACGTTTAATCTATATGAATCTTTTATAATAATCATTTCATATATGATATATTTACTACATACAAATTTCAAACTTGCAGAAAGAAAGTAGTCCGCAGAGTAAAGAAATTGAATCCATTGAGCAATACTCGTGCGATGTTGCGTCTTAATCCATATGCAGCTGTTCTGAAACGTGCAGCTATTTTAACAGCAAGGAAACGACAACAAGAAAGAGAGCTTGCTTTAGCGGAAAAGCGTGGGGTAAGTTAATTTTTTGATATCGAATAAATCTGTATATTTACCGATTTTATCGAAAATATTCGGTGTTCCCAGGTGAAGCTGCCAAAGAGTACACCAGCCGTCAAGACTAAGTTACTCCTTGAAAGACGCAGGAAGCAAATCTTGGCCGCAAGAGCAGCAAAACCTAAGAAAGCGGTAAAAGCAAAAAGTGCAACATCTGCGGCAAAACCGGCAAAAACCACAAAAGCATCCGAAAAATCGGCAAAAAGTAGCCAGAAAGCCGCACCCGCTAAGAAGTAAACATTTTTATTAAGAATTTGTTGTTGACCCATGAACTTTATTTGTTTTGAATAAAATGTGGGAAGACAACTACAGGAAGATCGGTCTTGTAATTGATGTAACTTGTATCTCCTACCTTTGATGTTAAATCTTTTTTAGGTATAAACATAATAATTAATTACATATAGTATTATGTTCTATTTCTTTTTCTTAAGGGGAGCACGCATAAAAATCGTGTCATTGAGTATTTCGATCGAAACTTCTTTCGCATTTGCTTCGGGTGGCATTAAGAAATTTAGATTTCTAATATTCGAAAAATCTTCCGAACTGTGCAATTTTAAATTCAATGTATTTTCATTCGCTAAAGTAGCTGTTCCTACTTTCAATCCTTCAGTCTTCATTTCTGCCTATATTGGATAAAGATATATGCATATATGTAGATACATATATATATTGATATATATATATATATATATATTAATAAAATTTTTCAATTTTTAATTGGGCAATTAATCTTAATGGAAAAAAAACATACGGCATAATATTCTTTATGATCAATAATATAAAAATTGGGAACTTTTTCAAATTTGAAACTCTTCTTCCGTCCATTTGTCATTATTTCAAAGTTCATATAATCATTTCGCTTTAAGGTGACGGTATTTTCTTGATTATTATGTAATAGTTTATCCATAATAAAGTTAAACATCAAAAATTATTTAAAAAAAAAAAGTTACGGAAATTTTTTTGAAATCATTTTCACGGGTCAACTAAACGAAGTTGGTAGAATAATCTTATATCGAAATCGTTCTTTTATCTTTATCGAATTTGACATTTTGTTCACAACTTCATAGAAGAATATCAAGAAATACTTTCTTTCTCAATTTTTCTCAATATATCTTTTTCATTTTGCTAAGTTTTATCGCCGGAGCCGTGAGCACGAGCGTCCTATGTTTATTATCCACCACGGCTCGAACTTTTGCGTTGTCAATACCATCTGGTATTAACAAATTTTCGCAATGTTTCATCATTTTTTTAATCACATCGGTAAAGATTGGTTTTTCGTTCATCTCTGGTAATTGTTTGGCAAATTGATCGTCTAAGGGTTTAATCATGTTCACGCGAAGATTATTCCCTTTCACGGTTATTTTAATAGATGACAGGTCTACCTCTGGCGCCAACAACATTCTTGTCTACGATACAATAACGATAAATGTATCACTGATTTAATTTAACTGAAAAGTTAGTTGGGTTGAACCTCATAAACGTTATCTGGTCGAATTCCGCTAGACACGATTTGCGTTATGTAATTGGTTTCCATTGGTTTTACGACAGTTTTGTTCGATTCTTGTTTAACCTGATTTCCAAGAGAACTCGACGTTTTAAGAAACTTGAGGGAAGCCGAGCATTTCGGGCAATGCCTAGTATCAATTATTATATCACCATTGCACTTTATACAGTTACTTTTCTTTACATCCATTTTTCAGATACTTTGAAGGCATATAATTATCATTATCAAATTCACTCTAGCCTGTGAAAGACAACTCGAATACAACGTTGAAATGGTATAACGGGGAATTTTTCACGATATTGTTATAATGCTAAAACTCACAGACTAAAATGTGATACGCCTTTGTACTATAGGTTTACTTGTCAATTTAAAAAATCGTGCCGGGATGACAGGTGAAAATCAATGGATACGAAACAACAAAAGAATGCGAACACCTCTTTTTACATTATGAGATTCTATCAATCGTCAAATAACTTTTATCCCTTTGTTAAAAATTATCATCGATGGAGCGCAAAAGGAGAGTATTTCTCAAAATTTTCTACACGATACAAACTTTGATGAAAAATTTCACTATATCATAATCTTTCTAACGATAATATCAATTCTAAAAAATTGATTCTAGTTAATCAAGAATTAGAACGGAGAGATTCGAAATGACGGAAAGCCCCGTTTAATTCCATTTTCCATCGCGGAATTATCCGTTAATCGAATCAAATTTCTAATCGACGGAAGTGGTGGTGATCCTCTTTGGGAGGATCGGGCGCGAAACGCCAGAATGATTCCAACCTCGTACAAGCAGCCAGTTTGTTTAACATTCGTGTCTGCATTGTTTGAAACGCCTGCGCGAATTTTCTTGGGAATAGAGGTGCGCTGGAGTAGGGGTAGCGCGGGATTCAGGGTCGAAATTGCACGGTGGTTGAAAAGCATCGGATACCAGTCGAGGACAGGCGGTCTCGCGTTTAAGTGGTCCATCAATTCCATGTCGCCTTTGGTCCTGTTCTTTCATTACGGAGTTTTGGCCATCATTTTCGGGAACGGTAAGTCGTTTTTCCTATCATTCTTTCGAGTAAATTTAAGTCTTCTCTTTTAAGTTTTGCAAATATCGTGCCGCGGATTTTACTCTTTCATCTTTGAAATTGAATTTTACAGGGAAAAAAGAGGGAATCAATTTTCATTGACACGTATAATAATGTTTCTTTTCTTATACGTTTAAATGGTGTAAAATTAATATAAGTATCTTTTATTTCTATTACTCGTTTCTTCAAACTTTTCTCAAACAAGCAATCGTTCAAATATAATTACTTTGAGATATACAATGAATTACTGATATAAAAAAAAAGTTTTTTCTCATACGACCTATTGAAATCTTCACTCGATCAAATCTGAAAATTGATCGCTATATCATGTTATCCGAACGAGAGAGCAAATAGAGTTGAAGAAAAAGTACATAATCTTGTTTGCATACCAGATTGAATCTCGATGCGTAGCCAACATCGAACTCGAAAAGTGGTGATTAAGGATGCCGGCCTCGCGATTAAAGGTAATTTCTTCTGTCTATCCGGTAACTGGATTGCCTCGGCCTACAGGATTTTACGAGAAGCAAGAATTTTACGAGAATCGATAAACGAGTTAGTTTCCTTCCTTCGAAAAATTTCCCGCTCGATCTTTAAATGGCCAACGTGTTTATCGTCCCTCGATGAATTTGATTTTATCCTCAATTTTCTCCCTTCAATCTCATTCCTCATCATTCAAACCTGTCAAATTTCTTCTGAATATTTCATTACGTATTTTACATATTATAGAAAAATTGTGGTCAAAATTTCTCGATATCGATAGAAGATTGTTCGATCGTGGATTATTATTATTTTTATTTTTTTTGGTTTTAGAAAACATGGAAACGTAAAACGTAAATGTTCGCATCTCGAGATTACTGTCCACGAGGAGGGGTCAAGGAAAGCTAACTTCTCGTTAAGATGCAAATAACAAATAGTGAGGAACTTCCTGCGGGCCGTATTCTAACGGACCACTTTAACTTGTTTCCAGGGAAATAAACGACCTCGATTTCCCTTCCCCGCCGAGGAATTATAGGAAAGAACGGTAACGGTTGAATAATTCGCGTAATCCCCGTCTCTTTTTTTGTCTCTCCGAATGATGGAGAGATAATACTCTCTCTTCTAAAAAAAAGAAGAACGCATAAAGGTATACATTATTCCTCCTCCCTTTATGCCCGTGTATACACACTTGCATAAGCCGAGGCATTAAACTCGAACATGTAAATTCTGTACGATGCAAATGTTCGTTAACGTATAACTTTTATGCGTGCAAGTTGCGCCATAACCATAAGGCATAAAGTCCTCTCCTATATTTGCATACGTGTGCACCTTCCGCCACGAGGCGGAAATGAACAATTAAAAGTGAAGGAAGAAGAACGGGGAAGGAGGGCACTTACCGGTAGAGGGAACTGTCCTCAAGTTTGCTTCCCAGAGTTAAGCTCGGTTCAATTGGCCGACAGTTTTCAAACCTCTCGAGGTTCCCGTGTAAACCTTCCTCTTTTGCAAACATTCCCTCCCTCCCCGCTAATTCCACGAATCGTCGAACAAACGGTCAAGACTCGACGCCATAACGTCCTTGAAAAATCGACTCCTTCCTGTTCGAACAGATCGATTTGTTTACCGGGTCGGGATCATTAGAATCAAGCGCGTTAATCGTTCTGGAGAAAAGTTTTCAAGCTTGAGAGCGTGGCTCGTTAAAAGAGGAGCTGAGGAAGATGAATTTTTTAATAATGCAACGACCTGGCGAAGGAACTTTCCAAAAAAGGAGAGATGAAAAAGAAAGGCGTCCGTAGAAAATTAAAAAGCTTTCAAAGTTGTACACGACGAGTACTTTTCCAAGCGAATCCGTTTCATTCTTCGACGATTTCTCGTTCTCCGAATATTTTCTTTTTTTTCCATTTTCCTCGATAACGTTTTGTCAAAATTTTTCTTTATCCTAGGAGCATCGAAGGATTGTTTGGATCGAAGAGATCTTGGATCGTCGTTGTCACGGGTTGTTAGAGGATTTATTTCATTTCGAGGGCCCTCGAACGGCGCGCGAACGAAAGAATCGGATGTCGGGCATCGATCGCGTATCGATCCCGCCGCTTCGATTGCCCGCTAATTCGCTCGAATCAAATTGAATCCTCGAACGTTCGGCTTTTTTCGGCGGAAATCTTCTTTCGATATTCGTTTCTCGTCGCGAATACTCGATGATCCGGATTTCTTTTTTTTTTTTCTGCTATTATTATCGTTACGCAAGCGTCATCTGCGGCGTCATTCAAATAAATTTCTCTCGTTCGGTCGTGGAACGAAGGAACGAAAGTATGGAACGAATCCGAATTTCACGAGCTCGTGAAAAAAAAATTCGCGCACTGATTCTTCCGAAAGCGCGAATCACGAACGCGGGAGTCTGGTAAACGGCGATGAATAGAATTTCCGCGATGAAGAAAAAGCGGATTTTCGCGGTTCTTTTTCCATCCTCTGCGAAAAATTTCTCTTAAACGTTACGCGAGCGTGCGGTTGGAAAGCGTGTCGAAAAGCGTGTATTCCCTTCTCGCAAATTTAAATTATCGACATTATCCGAAACCATAAAAGAAGAAGAAAGAGACGAACCGTGAAAAAGATAGATCGATCGATTAAAATTAGATCCCTTCGCTTTTTCACTCGATCACTTTTAACGAATTTTCGCGTATTTTACGAGGATTATTTAAAGAAAAAAAAAGAAAAGCGCAAGTCGAGAAGCGAAAAATAATTTTCAGGAAAAAATTTATTTATATGATTTTTAACAATTTTTTTAAAGGATCGGAGGGATAGATTAAATAATTGGGAAAAGAGGAAAGCCTTCGCGTCGCGGGATACGTATATCGCGACGCGTGACGTCGATTTAACGATCGGAATTAAGAGGGGGGAAAATTCGCTGAACCGTGGGTTACTTTCGCGACCTTACATCCCTCAAACGCCAAAACACTGGAGCAGCCTCGAAAAAAACTTGCCTGGAACCTGAAAAAAAAAGAAAAGAGAGTAAAAAAAAAAATCGTAACCACCTCTTTTTGAGGAGGGAGAAAAATTCATCAAAGTAAGTTCGAAAAGGAGGAGTGTTTAGGAAAATTTTAAGAGATCAAAGGATACTTTCTTGC
This sequence comes from Apis mellifera, assembly GCF_003254395.2. NCBI lineage: Eukaryota > Metazoa > Arthropoda > Insecta > Hymenoptera > Apidae > Apis > Apis mellifera. The sequence goes on from NC_037652.1 coordinate 6,478,578, forward strand.
TTTCTGTCTTGTTTCTTTAATCAATCGGACAAGTAAATACCCGTTGTCTCATCATTGTCTCTCCGCGGAGAGAGACGTCCTTTATCTAATTGAGGTTTGAATGCAACGCCTGGTGAGCTTGGAGAAAAGATGAAATGAAGGGCAGATTACGTTGGTCTACGGCAGGGTTTCCCCGGCGTTTCGAGGCACAATAGCCACCTCGATGAAACGGGCGGTGGTTTCTGATTCACTGGAAACACTATAATGGATATCCTTGATTTAAGGAAAGAGAGATTAGATTCGTGATTAGAGATCGAAGGCACGGATTAAATTTGCAGGAAACAATCTGTCAAGCAAAACTTGGCTTCTCCTTTTTCATATTCTAATTCGTTATATTCTCTCGTCCTTTAAAATTGTTACATTTTTTTGTAAAAAAATAAGTTTCGCGCACGCGAAAGGAAAAAAATCCATCGCAACAATTTTCCAAAATTTAATTCTTCTTGAATATCGGACTCCGTTGAATTCCGCGCATACTTGCTTTTCCAGGTTTTGGGGATGAACACGAATATAGATTGACGAAATATCTGCTCGATGGATACGACGCCGGTGTACGTCCAGCCGAGAATTCCTCCCAACCCCTGGCGGTCGTCTTTGGCCTTTCTCTTCATCACATAATCGACGTGGTGAGTAAAGAGAATTTTGAAACGAGAGGAGAACGAACTTTGCTCCCCGAGTTCAACTTTAAACTCGATGTAAAAGTGATTTTCAAACTTTCTGATGACGGTCAATTTTCCCAATTTCTCGGAGAAAATCAACGTTCCTTTTTTCATGGACGAATATAACCATAAAGATCGGAGCGGGGACAGGAATTTGACAGGGAAAAATCAAGATTTAGACTCCGTGGAAATCGACCGAAAATTGCCACTCGCGTTGCTCCTTCGCTCGGTGGGGAAAAAAATATGAAATTCAGGTCGACCCTGTTCCAAGTGGCATTAATTTCCACTTGGGCAAAAGTATCGGCATTCCACCGATACGCGGCCGTTTAGTCCTGGAAATATCGATTTGTATTCATTACGTGACGCGTATGTATGTGTATACGCGCGTGTATGTGTATGTGTATCTCCTTTCATACTCTCGACGAGAGTGCATCGTGGATCGAAAATACGATCTCGGCGAGCGAGAGACTTTTGGAGAGGTCCCCTGTCACGGATCTAATCGGGAATACCTAAGACAAATGGCAGGGAGGGAGCGGCACACCTCGGTGTAATAACTTTGGCAGATTTGTCTCGCGTATACTCGATCGCTCTTTCATCATCCAGATATATTTTTCTTATTACGCGGCGATAAATGTTGGCGATTTTTCGTTCGCAGGACGAGAAGAATCAGATACTGACGACGAATTGCTGGGTGACACAGATTTGGACGGACCATCACCTGAAATGGAACGCCTCGGAGTTCGCGGGGATCCGAGTGATTCGTGTTCCTTACAATCGCGTCTGGAGGCCGGACACGATCCTCTACAACAAGTAAGCGATGATTGTTTCGATAGAAAAGAGAAATTGTTGGAATATTGGCATCGTCGAAACGAGAATGGTAAAGGAGAGCTCGATATTTTCGGGTTACGTTCTATCATCAGGATAGAAGTTTCGATATCGATTACACCAGCGTTTCTTCCATGATCGGTTTTGTTCGTAGCGCCGATCCACAGTACAGCTCGGCAGTCATAAATACGAACGTGATAGTGAGTCACACGGGGGAGGTGGTGTGGTTGAGCCATGGGATATTTCGCAGCAGCTGCGACATCGACGTCGAGTTCTTCCCCTTCGACGAGCAACGCTGTGTGTTGAAATGGGCCTCCTGGACGTACGATGGATACCAAGTAAGATCAATTTTCCGAGGGGAAATTTCTCTTCCTTTCTACTCGCTTCGAAATCTTCCCCTCCCTATTTGTCTACGAAACGATCGAAATCTGAAAGCGAAAGATGGAGAGGGGATGTTCGTCGAAAGCTGTCGAAAATTTCGAGAACAGAATTGGGCAATGGGAATTTCCAGATCGCGAAATTCAGCATACCGATAAAATGCAGTTTTCCACGCAATTAACTCGAACTATAACCAAATGCTGAAATGGTGAAATCTACGAGAAACCAACGCGTCCGTGTATTTTATTCGAATCGATTTTTAAATTACTCCATTGTTCTCCATTCATCTTTTTTTACCTTTTTCTTTCCGACTATGAAACACGTTTATTATATCTATATATATATTTTCTTTTCTCTACGAGATTCTTAAGAAAACTTCTCAAATATCATAGCAGTGTAAAATAATGTTACGCGGTCAAGTAGCGTTTAAGGGAAACAAGAGATTTAATCGGGGAGCGATGTGCGGCCCGAGCCTCCCCTGCATTGCCCTCAATTTCACGCAGTTCCTCTCTCGGGACAGGATATGCAGATTAGAATGTGATATATATCGGAGAGCCAGACAATAAAAATATCCGTGCACAGAGAGCGGGAACGAGTTTAACCGAAACCTTGACACTTGACATTGGTGTCCACTAAGTTCCGTTCCAAATATCCCCTTTGTCCTCTCCGGTTTCCGGTCCCCCTCTCTCTCTCTCTCTCTCTCTTTTAGAAATCTAAATCTAAATCTATTTAATCCGATCCTTTCTCCCGCGTTATCACCACGCGCACCGTCTTAAAAATCCGTGAACGCTTTTATGAACGCCGGGATTAAAAGTTGAATGCAAAGAGCTTGCATATGGACGAGATGATCTTCGAAACGATATGGAAAAAAAAAGGAAAGAAAGAAAAGTAGTTCGATTAAATTAATTCGAGGATGTTCTCGCGAGGGAATTTACGTTAAATTTATTTGCGCAAGTTTTGCGTTACGTAGTTTGAAATATGAATTTTGATAGAACTGTGCGCGAAATGTGTGCATGGTAATTAATGTGAAAAGTTTGAGCATTATATCTTTTCGTGTATCTTTGCTTTAATTGTAATTAACAATCAAAGTATAGTAATTATTTCCAAGAGATTTATTATTGAAATACGATGTTTTTATTTCTTTAATTTAGAGCACTTTCTCTTCGGGTCGCCGGTAAGAAAATCGTGATACAAAAACGATAACGTTGGGACAGATTTCTCGCGTGATCGGAATAGGATTCGGCCCTTTCCGAGGTCCAGGGCCGCTTAACGGGGGACAAATCGAAAATGCCGGCTCGGCAGATCGCAAAAATGGCACTGGCAAATCGAACAGCTTAATCCCAAATGCGAGAAGAATTCAATGCGAGTCGTTTCTCCACGGAGCCGACGAAGCTCCACGCTCCAACCCATCCTTTCACAGAGTTTTCCCATTTCCTATCCCTCATGCCGTGGAATACATTTTGCGTGTCGCTACGTTTTGCCTTTTCGAAATACCTTCGGAAAATACGTTTCCTCCCTCCCTTTCCACGTTACGTTATATGGGAAAAAACTCCGTCCGTTTAAATTGATCGAATGCTAGGAAATTAACGACGAGTAGTGGAAAGAAAATTCCACGATTTTTCGCTGAAAAAAAGAAATCGTATCCTTCGAAAATAACCCCATGCCTGACGATACAAGCTATATTTTCTATCCTACGTCACATCGAATACGATTCTACGCTTGGATTCGTTTTTCTCTTGACACCTGTCTGTCCTGTATTATCTCTGTCTGAAATATACCGACACGTAATCGCGTTCCATCCCGTTGGATCTAATTCAAATCGACGATTTAACGTTTCGATCCAGAGAACATTAGTTTCATCCTCCTTCTTTGGAGAGATAATTGCTCCCCGTAAAACGTGGTTTTTGATAAATCAATATATATATATCTGAAAGAGTATTAAAAACGTTACGGTTGATACAGTTGGAGTTGGAGAAGCAAAGCGAGCAAGGAGACGTGAGCAATTATCAAGCGAACGGTGAATTCGACTTGGTCAATTTCTCCGCGAGAAGGAACGTGGAGTATTACTCCTGCTGCCCGGAACCGTATCCGGACATCACTTACGAGATACGATTGCGACGTCGACCGATGTTTTACGTCTTCAATCTGATACTTCCATGCATACTCATCAACAGTGTCGGTGAGTATATATATATTGTTTTCTCATATCTATTGTTTCGTTTCGAAGAGCGTATTATGAGAATTTGCAATATCGCCAAGTTAAGGGACGATACACGGTTGTTGTACAAAGGTGGAACAGGGTCAAGCGTTCTTATCGGATCTGGAGGAGGAAATTTCATTAAAGCGCTCGAATCGTACGAAGGGAATGACGAGTCTCTGAGTCATCATCTTCTACTTCTTCTTCTCTGATAGCAGAATTTTCCTCCTCTCCTGGAAAAGATAGAAGGGAAAGAAGATGCATTCTGTGAATGTTTGTATAGGAAACGAGCACGAGGCTAGAATCGGTTAACAATGAGAGCTCGTCCTCCACTCGATTTTTCGCGCTCCAACTTTCCTCGCCCCACCCTCTTCTCTATTTGCTTCCCCGACACGAAAAGTTTGACGCTCTCGCTCCCAGAATCGTCTTAGAAATTCCTGCGAATCCCATTCGATATTCCGTGACGGGGAAGCACCGAGCTCTCCAACTTTTTTCCTTTCTTTCTTTTTTTCAACTCGTCTTCGTTTGTTCAGCCCTGTTGGTATTCTACGTGCCGTCTGAATCGGGGGAAAAAGTCACCCTCGGGATTTCGGCCCTCCTCTCTATGACGGTCTTCCTAATGACTATTCGCGAGTCACTGCCGCCCACGGAGAAAACACCATTAATAAGTGAGTATTTAATCGACGATAATAGCTCCCTCGAGTCTCTCAAGTAAAGTTGTTAGCGACGAATCATCGTAAAAATAATAATAATAATAAATTCAGCCGTCATTATTATCGTATAAAAATCGAGACGAGAGAGGAGAGACGATGAAAGAAGAGACATTGCAATCGTTATCTGTATTCGCTGAAACGTGAAATTCTGTCTCTATTGGTTAAAAAAAAAAAACTTTCCTTTACATTTCTCTCTTCCCCAAAGGGGGATCGGTGATACTTTGTTCGAGATACGATATCGAACGACGAATTGTTGCGAATAGAATTTGCGTAAAAGGTTTCAGATATATTCGTGGCACAATGATTGGTAGTATGAATGGTAACAATAGTGGAGGCATGTTGATTGAAAACTCCCAAATGTCTCTTTGAAAGTCCTCCGATGGACCGACGCGATGTTGGAATCGCGTTTATCCCATTGTGGAAAACATCGTACTCGATTGCATTTATCGCGAAATTCCCTAATTGGGAACTCGCTGGACAATTAATTTATACAGAAACGCGTTGGTGGAAAGTTAGTAGCCAGAGTTTTAATCAGATTATGGGATAAACGGTTAATTCGTTCGCGTATTAATTATCTATTATCTGTTTTCAGGTCTTTATTACGGTGTCAGTATATGCCTGGTGACATTCGCTTCAGCGTTAGCGGTGGTCACGTTGAATCTTCATCACCGCGGTGTTCGTGGTACCAGAGTACCGGGTATCGTTAGATCGTTGGTGTTGGACAAGCTCGCAAGGATAGTGCTCCTCAACTTTCAAGAGGAGAGAAGATCGGTAAGATCTTTCTCGAACGCGAGATTTCTTATTTATTTCCCTTCGTCGAACGTCGCCATAAACGATTGCACGATTTGCATTAGGAACCGGTCGAACCGCCGAGAAGAAAAAACAATTGTCCGCTTCACTGCAAACCGGAGCTGGGCCAATCGCAATCGTCGCCCAAGTTCGTAGCCAGAAGGGAGGAGAGTAATAGCAGCAGTCCTAGTTTAGGTGAGTTTCGCGGGATTTGTGTGAAAATCCATCGGTTGTTCCGACAAACTTAAGAAAGAAACCTGGTGCAGATCTTGGAAAAGAAGGTGGCCTTGAGGCGCAATGGTCACGCGTGCTAGGGAGGGTGCACGCGACTATAGAGAGAAACGAGAAACGGCTCGCGGAGCAGGATCGTCGCGAGCGAATGGAATTTGATTGGAAACAGGTCGCGTTGGTCAGCGATCGAGCGCTTCTTTGCGTTTTTTTTTTGACCACGATCGTCAGCACCACGGTCATCCTGTGTGGTTCTCCGCCAAGCGCGAACATTGCCAAAGAGGGTTAAGAGAGATAAGAAAATGGACGATGGTAGAAATACGGAATTCGAGTAACTTTGTTTCAAATAAGATCCATGATATAAGTATTCAATTACACTTGTAACTATTATATAAGCAATTTTAGGGATAAGTATGTACGTACAACGTTCGTTCGTCGAAGATAAGTTGCTGGAAGAATAAATTCTTTTTCTTTTATGATCATTTTTATCCTTTTATTAATTAAATACGTGTGTATTGTGTAAAAAGTATATAAATATCTTTAAAAAATATGAAAAATATTTATTTTAATAGTAATCAGGTACAGGTGCACAAGCTATTTTAACAAAATCTTCGTACTTTACTTGTCCATTTGGAGATACATTTGCCTCTCTGAAAATTTGCTCCACTGGAAATTAAATATTAGATAAATGATACAATGATTGTTGGAATTTATATTTTTTTTTAGTAATAAAGGACCAACCTTCTTTGTTACTCAATTGTTCACCCCAGTGGAGTAACATATGCGCTAACTGTCTAGCTGGTATAGTGCCAGTCCTAAATTTATCTGCAGCTTGAAAAGCATCTATCACTTCTTTTGGTAAATCTTCAGCTCTAGTTTGTAGATGCATAACTTCCAAGAAATCGGCGAAAGACATTTTTCCACCTAAGATAATTGTATATGAGATAATTTTAAGAATTTAAGAATTTTATTTATACAATTTATTTGTACCTTTATCTTTCAAATATTTATTTAATTCTGCAATAGTTGGACTTAATCCTAATGATCTCATAATGATTGTAAGCTCATCCAAAGTACGTATTTGACCATTCCTTGCAAATAGATAAAAACATTCCCTGAATTCTGTAAGAGAACAAAGCTTTATTTTATAACTTTATTTTATAAATAATAATTCTGAATAATAAAAATTAACACAGTACCATCTATATCTTCCTCTCGAAAATAACGAGCCTAAAAATAAATATAAAAATGAATAAGGATAAGTATTAATATTTTTTATAAAATTTATATCTCTATAAAAGTTGCAATTACCATAATACAAAACTTTGTTATTACTTTTCGTTTACGTGTCAAATAACGTTATCCAAGATAAGGTTAAGTTACTGAGTAACATAACCTTATCCGACTTTTTCACTGTATAGAGGCGACACCCTCGAGTGTTACGTACATTAATTGTAACAATCAGTTACCATTAGCGATCGATCGATCTTCATTTAAATTTCATATGATAATTTTATTTCTCTTGATATTATTAATCAATAATGATAACAGAAGTACATGATCTTTTATTCATATAAATTGTTCGTGGTTAGCATAATGAATCTGCAAAATAGTACTTGAGACAGTTTTAAATCAAAAGTTTAAACTTTAATTTCAAATTAAAAGAATTTTAAATTATATTTTATAGAATTACAAAATATTTTATTTAAATAGAGAAAAAAAGGAAAGAAAAAAGAGGAAAAAATACAAAAGTATTTTAGTTTGATCAATTATGGTCAACACTAACAAAAAGGAAAAGTAAACAAAATACATATAATATATTTTGCTATAATAAAAGATAGTTGGATTGAGAAAAGCTAAATTAAATAAGTCTGTTGCAAAATAAGTTTTAAGTTAAATAAATTTTTGACAAAGAAATTTTTTAAACAATTCAATTTCATTGATATCACATGTTCACCTTCTTCCATTTACCGTATAATTGCCGTTATAATTGGCCTTGTAAATATGTGAACAAGAATTCAATGATATAATATAGAATTTTCATTTATATTTTCGTATCAAAAAATAACTCATATTTCATCATAGATGTGTCAATATTAGATAAATTTTATTAAATAAGATTGCAATCATGTTTATTATTTATCGAAGGAGTATTTTGCAAAAAAAAATGTAGTGATTATGATAAATTCTGATAAAAATCGGTAAAAAAAATTGCGATATCCAAGTATCGATTATTTTCCATTGGTACCAACCTTACAGGATGATGATCGTAAACCCTTCGGTCGCCCTTCTGTTTCAGGAATACTCCTTTCCTTTGACCGACGACTAAGGTCAAGTTACAGGGAGGTGGGAGTCGGTACATGATAGTAGAGTGGGGTACTTCCACTGGGAAGGGTTGATGGTACAGCGTGCCACTATTGGAAAGCGTCGCTTCGCGTCCAGACCAGGCTTGGTCTTTGAAAAAGAAAGAGCGCGCGCTATCAGGGGAATAAGAATGGATATAGGAGAGTTTGTAAGGCAGAAGGAGAGAGGGCGCAGTACAGCTGGGTCGAACACGACGTGGTAGGGGAAGTCGTTGTCCTCGGAGTCTTCGTTCGCACGAGTTCCCGTCAGTGCAACGCGGAACGCGTTCCTGTACGTATTGTTGAGTGGGGTTAGTGTCGCATCTACCATTTCCTTTATTTCTATCTCTCTTTTTCTGTCTAACTATAAATTTCTTTGTTCATTGTTGAACACGAGAGGACGACAACACGCAATCGTGCGACACACGTGTGATACCGTGGGCAGTTAGTGCAGTGTGACAGGATGCGGTACAATGACCGTAAATGAGTAATCGACGGTGCTGGCAGAACCGGTCGGAAGGACGAGGATCGCGGCGGAAAGGACGCCTGTGGCAGGACTCGAGCCGTTGTGCATAGGTAGGTGTCAAATAATATGCGAGAACAGGGAGCACGCGCAATATTCTACGTGCGAATCTCTCTTTTTCCTTTTCCCTCGGTATTTCCTTTTCTATCTTTTTCTCTCTATCTCATAATCTATCTCTCGATTTATCTCTCGGTTTTTTCGTTTTCGCTCGCGTGGCTAAGCAATAGTTTTTTCTCGTCGTGCAGGTCTAACCCTGCGTTTCTTCGGTGTACCTTTCCTCGGTACATATCGAGAGGTATGCAAGTCGTTCGAAGAACGATGCCAGATTTCCCTCGCGATCACCGAGATTATTCAGATATATAATGCCACGTTATATCGCTATCGAAATTTATGAAAATGCGCGTCGCGTCGTTACAAAGCATCGAGATTCATTGCACGCATATTCCTTCGTTGTTTTGTATAATAGTGTGTTTACGTCGGATTACACGCGCACGATGGAAGATTTAAATGTCACGTAAAACGCATCCCCAGCGCCACCAGAATGTCTGGCGGAAGTTATTTCGGCGGATACTAACTTTTTCGACTTTTCGAATTACACGAATTGTTGAACGCAATTATAGGTTAGCTCGATATATTTTACGCTTGTATCTTTTTTCAAAGCAATCACGAGGGATTTTATGAATTTACAAAGTAAATCGAAATTAGGGGCAAAAGATATAATGAAAAGAATCGTTGTTATCTTTGCGAAAAATTGCAAAAGTTATAAGACTTTAATTGTCGTTTAATTGTCGAGAAAAGCGAGCGTTAAACGCGAGCTCTGGATATCGAATTGACGCATGTAACGCTATGGAGCGTTGCATAAGGCCGCTTATCTATGTGAAAGTTATATTAAAAAAAAAAAATAAGCAAAGGAGCCCGTTAGGAGGTCGAAAACCATTGTTCACCGCACGATACTCGCTCGGCGAATACAAAAGGATGCGTTAAGACTAATTAATGTTATCAGGCGGCGAAGTTTCCCGCTGAATTGCCCAGCTCCGTGTAATTGCAAACTATGCTTAGCCAATATCATACCATCGATATTGCACAACAACTTGCCTCATTTCGATTCAGTTAATTCGATACGCCGTTTAAACAACACACTGTATTATACATAATGGTTAATCCATCAACATCCATGTCGAATCTCGTTAACTGTAAATTACAAGTCTTTGTACTTCGAAACCCTTCTAATTCGATCTCATCCGTTCGATCGTTCCTACGCCACTCGATACTAATCACAATGGAAACTTGAAATTAATAATCCCGAAACTCTCTGGCTTGCCTCCGTTAGACGCGATTTCCCAAATGAACGTAATCATGGCTCGTGCTAATCGCCTTAAGACAGGAATTAATAATCCTCGCACGTTCGCGATTCGTCTTCGTAATTTCATCCGCTCGGCAGGAAATCACCGAGATTCTCTCAATTTTATCCGGAACGGACGAAAGTTTGCGGTGACTTCGACTCGGTTACGAACCGTTCTTTTATAATTGCTTTTTAGAGTAGTTGCACCGCATGGGCCTCTGTGCCCATGTTGTGCTCCATCGATGAACGGTTAGGACATTACGCAAAACATGTTTTCGCCGGTGAACGTTACGAGGTAACGGTTCAGCGAGGCGCGTTCGATGGAAAATTGTCCGATATTCGCCGTTCGATATACGCCGAGGTGTACGATCGGAATTCACGATTCTCTATATCCACGCTACCTCGGAATTTTACGCATTTTTACCAATTTCAGTTTGTTTTATGTCGCGGATTCGCGCACGTTCGAAAAATATAATACACCTCCCTCGTGTAAAAATTTCCCGGTTTAAAATTTGTATCGATAGATGTGAGAACTATAGGTAGAAATTTCTCTCCGCTGATAGTTAATTAATTAATCATAATTTCGCGCGAGTTTCGAGATTGATCGAATTTCTTTTATTATCTCCCGATAACATTCTCGAATATCCTAATTTCTTCGAAATCAACCAGCATTATCGAGCATACCGTTATATGAATCCACAGCCGAGCTTACCGTGCCGACCCGATTTTCCCGCGGCTAAATCCGACACGTTAATTTAAAAGTTCACCCGGTAGAAATTTCATCCGGACACCGGGACGAGTGTTTCGAATAATGAGAAACGTTCCCTCGGTCGGTTTAATTCCCGCCCCAAAGAAAATTAACTGCACTCGCTTGCAACTTGGGGACGTGAATCGGGGTAAAAATTGGAAAGGAGGGGGGGAGAGAAAAAAGGAAGAAAGAAAGAAAGAAAAAAAAGACAGCAAAAAAGAAGAGAGGGGAGGATCGCAACGAAGCTCGCTCTGAATCGCGTCGCAGGAGAGATTCTGGCTTCTCTCTGGTGTGGGTGAAACCGTGGCCGGTTTACCGCTACGCCCGACACACGTACCCTCGTTTCGTCCAATTGGACCGCGTTGGTCGCGTATTCCCGCTAATAATGGCCAATTGATACGTTATCGCGACCGATTGCATACGAATATCCACGGTATTAAATATATTTGCTGCGTGGACGGAGGTTGGCGCGTGTTCGCCGGCAAATCCGCGAGCCGATGCTCGTTCGTCCCATTGTTCTTTGCACACCGGGGGCGGCGTGCATTCACCAAGGAGGGGGGGGACGGAGAGAGGGAAAGCAACGTAACGCGTACGTGGGACGATTATCATTCGCGGATCGTCGGCCGAGAGAACGACGAGCGGAATAGCGCGAGACAATTTTGCAAATTGTCACCGGAGAGACGCGGCACGAATTCTCCTCCCTCGCCATCTTCCACCTTCTTCGCCACGCGTTCTCCTCTTTTTTCTCCCTCCCTCCCTTTCCATCCACGCGAGAGAATTTGTCCCCGGGATGCGACGTGCACCGGGATGATAAAGCGGGCCGCGTTCCATCAACCACGGATGGATGGAGTAGCGGATAAAAGAAGAAATATCGAGTAAAAATGCGAGCGTTTGTAAATATTTCGAGGGAGGTGAGACAGATGATTCGTCGATCGGAAACGCGGTTTTCGTTTCGCTCCGTCGTTTTTAGCTCATCCCCGCGCTTTAAGGATTCACACCCTGCGAATAACAGGGCTTTCGCTCGCGGGAAGAACGAGGATATAGGGTAGAGAAGGGAGTAGAGAAAAAAGAAGGGAGAGAGAGAGAGAAAGCTTTGAGGGAGAAGGAAGTAGGAAAACCCCCACCCTCCCTCCCGGTTGGAGCAAACTGCTCGTTTTGGTTGCACGGTTACGGTGTTATTCAATACGCGTCGCGACACCAAAGAAACGGATATAAAAATGGAAAAATCAACACGTCACGCGTCGAACACGGTGAACGAGCGACAGACTAGATATCGTTTTCCCATTGCTCGCGCTGAAGTTTGCCACGACAAGCTACGATGGACAAGTAGCAAGTCGTGCTACTCCGCTACTGTATGATGGACATGCAAAATGTTCTACCATCACGCACGGTATTTTTTTTTTTCCAATGTATCGCTTTTCTCTATTCGTTTCAAATGGATATAAATTTTCTTTTGAGCATCTTCTGTATGGATTATTATTCCACGATCTTTACCAAGAAGATTCCAATTACTTACCCGGAATACTTTTTAGAGTAGAGCAATTCATCTTTCGAAACGTATCGGTGAAATAGTCGCTCGATGATCGGTGGATGAAATAGTGTATTCGTATTCATCGACTAGTTTGTTGGAGAGGCTGATGGAGATACAAGGTCTGGGAAGGAGGCTCAACATTGACGATGATTTATCGCACAAGTTGGCCATCGCGGCTTTCCACACGCTCACCCCTCCTCGAGCAAATTTTTCGAGGAACAACTTCTCGAGGAGACGTTTAAAGAATTGCCTTCCTTATCCCCTCTTCGTTTCGCGCCGTCAATTTTCCCTTTATTCCTTTATTAACGGTCACTTGTAAAAATCACTCATCCGTGACACCCTCCCCCTTTTTAACCCCTTCGTGCCGAACCGGTTAAAACAAATCGGTATCGGATTCTCCTCGCAACGGAGGATCCTCTCCGCGCGTGTAGGAATGAAGGATAAAGTCGGGGCAAAGTTGTATCGGATTCTCGGCGATTGCGAAAGCCTATTCGAAAAATTAATCTCGTTCCTGTCGGGCGATTCTTTTTTTCTCTTTTTCAGGGACAGGATCGATCGAGAGGGCGGAGAGGAGGTGCCGATCGTAGGAGTCGAGGGGGAAAAGGTTGAAAGCGTGGGAGGAGGGTCGAAAGGTTGAGCGATCCGCGGAGGAGGAAGAAGAGAAAGAGGACGTGGCGGAAGCACGTTCGCTGGCGGTGGAAGAGGAAGAGGAAGAGGAAGAGGAGGAGGAGGAGGAGGGAGAGGGAGAGAAAGAAGATCGAAAAAGGGAAGGAGACGGTGGTCGAGGGAGGAAGAGAGATGAGCCTGGTGGGTGACTGGCAAAGTGCGGTGGTCGGCTGCTCGACGAAAGGCAGATAGCGCCATTAGTTATTGCTGGGCCGGAGAACGTCGTCGAGCCGATGCGCGCTACGGCCCTGGCCGTTGACGAAGAAGGGGAAGAGGAGGAGGGGGAGGAGGAGGAGGAGGAGGAGGCGGCGGAGGGAGGAGAGGGAGGAGAGGAGGAGAGGAAGGGGGCCCAAAGGGCCGCGATGCATCGCTTCGGACCTAGGCAACGTTATCCCCGAATCGGAGAATCCCTGACTTTCCTTCTGTCGCTCGGTTGCCTTCTGATCGTCGCCGTTGCCTCGCCTCTTCATCCCGCGCCACCGCACAGAGGTGAGTCACGTTCAATTTCGAATTGCTTTCATCGAATCTCTCGCTTCCCCCATTCACCGCACGTTAAATCCTCGTTAATTTCCCAGTTCATTAACAACTCTTTGATGCGTATATACATATATCGTGTTTTCGATTTTGGATCGAAAATCCCTTCCTTTATCCTATTTTCGCGCTTTATTTACCGACTACAATCAGCGTTTGCCCTTTTAAACAAGCTACTATCCTAATTATACCCATTACTCGAGAGGTCAAACGGCCACCGTTGTTGTGCAGCAAGGATCCCCGCGCACTTTGCATAACCGGTGTTTTCCCTATGTATTTGCTTTAACCGTAAGCGTAACTAGGATCAGTTTCGATTAGAGATAACGTCAAAGGGGAGGGGGCGAGTCACGTTTCAGACGATTTTTCTTCTATCTCTGATCGCGAATTAGCTACCCTCCCCCCGATAACGCGACGAGGATAGAAGCGCGCACAGGGAGAAATAGAGAGAGAGAGAGAGAGAGCGGAGGAGCGTGGAAAATGAGGTTGCCGGTCGGGACAGACCCGGGAACCTATTCTCGATGGGAAAATCCGATACAAAGTGTCCGTTAGAGGGTGGTTGGATTGCAATCCGCCGCGGGCCAACGCATCGATAACGAGCCACGGTAATTAGATTATTGGAAGGTGTTGCGTAAGCTGTAAGCCGATGCGGCTTGGAGAACGCCACGAGGTGCCGTTAAACTACGCTCGATTCGAGAACGCAACGCTTCAACGGTAGACACACGTACACACGTACGTACACACGCATATATATATACCGCTTTGTTTCCCCTCCGAGTCTTGTCCTTTGTTCTTGATCGGTACTTACCGGTTCAACAATGGAAACACGACTCCGAATGGCACTCTGATTGCAAGTGCACTCCTTACCTCTTTCTTGATCCCTATCTTCGATGTATCGCGTACCCCGATGTATCGACTGAGAAGCAAAACATTTCCTCGTTCTATTCGTTGGAAATCTGAGTTAGCCTTTTCCCTAAGAGGATTTCCAGAGTTGAGAGCTTCTCGAACGAGAGTCCTTTCCGTCAAATCTCTCTCTCTCTTTCTCGCATACGGTTGACGAGAAGATCTTTCTCTTGTAGAGTCAAGGTGAGGAGCGATCTGACCGGTCGATTTATCTTTTTTATTAGAGGAGAGGTCTAATTTTCAAGATTAATCCGATCAAGAAAGATATGCGCGCGAACTTCTCCACCGGAGAGGGCAAAGTCGTACCTCTCATTCGTGAAAACGAATCTGACGAAATTCTCACCGGTATCTCCGCCCCCGTCGCAATAGCGAAAGTCCAGAAGTTTCGGGTTTTGCAAGATCTCCTCGCAGTTTCTCCTTGTCGTTCCTTCGAACTTGTGCGTTGGTTGCGAGGCGAGAGAAAGAGAGATCGTTCCTTTTAACGGGCCATTCCTCATCCGATATTTCACGTTCGCAACGTGGAATTCACGGATCAATCCACTCTTACTGATCTTTGCAGACACAATTTCACTGCTTTTTCTTTTTTTCTCTCTCTACAAACCAACTAACCAAAGAATCGTCATATTTATATATATATATATAAATATATTTGTTCCAGGTATCACGCACGGTTCTTACATCGGTTATTACGAGGTGGCCTCCTATGATACCGCGGCCTTGAGACAACATCGTAACCGGATGCGCCGCGATGTCTCCAACGATGTGGTCGACAATCAGCCTTTGCTGCTGCAGTTGAAAGCGCTCGACAAGTGAGTTCTTTTTCCCCCTTTCCCCGTTTCCCCAAGTAAAAGTAACTACTACTACTACTATTGTGCGCGCTAGACTACGTGCGCGCCGGGTCACGACACATTTTTCCCGGGCAAATTGCAAACGCGAAATGAACACGACATTAAAAGATTCTTTAACGAATTACCGTGCCAGCCACGACCACGGAGTTTTTCCTTTCCTTCGGATCAAAGAGAGACAAGGCGGCCCATTTTTGCTCGCAACGGTAACCCCTTCTTAAATCCTCGCCATTACCAACGTGTCTCGTCGTGAATTTTTCTTTTTTCTTTTTTTCATAACGCTTAAAGCGAGTATACCGGGTTTTAGGGCAGGAGAATCTCATCCAGGGAAGAATAATTCCCTTAGGAAAGGAAAGAGTTCTTTTTTTTTCTATGGGAAAGTACGTGGTTCTTTGGAGAAGATTTTCACCTTGTATTGGAATTCCTGTTCCCTACGTTCGAAGTAGACAACCGTCTGGTCAGGTCGATAGACCTAGAATAACCAATTAAGGTCGAGGTTCGTCGGTTAGTGTTGCGCCCTCGAACGTAATTTAAATAGGATGATGATTCGGGTTCGGGGAGGGGATAAGTTTCGTCGAGTTGGCCGAGAATAAAAAAAAAGAAAAAAAAGAAAGGAAGGAAAAGGATTTTGCACGCGTTACTACGATTTCATCGTCTCGTCATCGCTCGGAATTTTTATGTTGCGTTCTCGCGCGGCATAGTTTGCTCGATCGATTTTCACGAATATCTTGGAAGAATAAAATTTGAGAGTGAATTGGAAAATTATTATTATTTTTTTTTTTTTCTTATTTTTCATCGAGCAATTTTTAGATACGCGAGTAGATAAGCGATAAGAGGATATATTCTTGATAAACTGACAAACGACATCGGCGAAAAATAAATCGGCGTTGAAAATGTCTGCGAATCTGCAGACTCTTAAAAATCTGCTAGTATCAAGATGCACGGGCAAAGAGTGGATTAACAGAGTTAGTTGACTACTACGGAATAGTTGGCATTATATCAAGCCTGGAAAACAAAGCTTTCCTGACATTTGGAAGCGATACAACGCGGAGATAATAGAATTCCCTTTTGTTTCCACAAAATTACGTTATATTTGCTTTCCTGAATTTCTCTTAAATGAAATTAATTACAAAACCGGACAATATAAATTTTCCAGCGTAAACGTCGCGAAAGGAGAGGGAGAGGTAGAAGCCTCGAGAAAACGGATTTATACAATCTTATCTCGGATAGGAATAAATTTCAAAATTTTCGAAATGACAATTAAAATGTCGTTAACGGGTAATCGCTTTGCCAATTAATTCCCCTCGCTATTATATCGGATCCCCTCGCTCGATTCTTTTCTCTTTTTTTCCCTTTTTTTCTCTTTTTTACAAATCCATCAAATCCGTTATATAGATCAACAGCTTTAATTTTCGTTGTCGCGCGAGCAATTGGAATGAAAACACGTCTGCAACGGTAAAATTTCTTTCTCGAATGAAAATAAACTTCTGCAAAGTCCAAACTTATATATATATAGAATTGAACTAATAAAAGCGACAGATCTTGATCCAACAAAGTCTATCCGAGAAGGGGACTCGCGATCGTGAGCCGCGATCAAACAACAGTAACTGGAAAGTCAACGGGATATACCGAGGCACGGAACAAGCAAGAGCAAGCAATTAGACGATACTCGATTTTTTTCTTTCTCTCTCTCTCTTCTTCCAATTCTAATCGCGTTTTCATCGTTCGAACCGTAGCTCTCCTCGAATCCGTCCCATTCGCGCATTTCTTCTTTCCATAAATTCCGACTTCAAACCAGTTCTCTCGAATCACTTCTTATCCTCCGCCCCGAAAAGACCAATTACCAGCTGCTCGATCGCTTAATAGCAATTACCAAGATCTGTTTACCGCCGCGTCGAAGAGGGGAGGATAAAAAAAATCGTAGCAGAGAGAGAGAGAGAGAGCTTTGATCTCCGCTCCGAATGGAGGCAAAACCAGCCCGACGGTTGTCCAACGGTTAATTAAATTTCAGTCGCGAAGGACGCGCTCGGGCAGAAACGAAATTGCCTTTCGTCATGAATTCGATCCGTTTTCGGGCCCCACCCACCCACGCGCCTCCCCCTCCCCACACAGCTTCGCTCGAGTTTCGCATAGCCCGCGTGCCTCGCACACTCGCCTCTTTGTCCGCGTACCACGCGACAAACCGGTTTCCTCCTTGCTTCCCTCCTTCTTCCTCTTTCGTTCAGCGAGAGTTTGCGCGAAAATTCTCCTCTTTCTCTCTCTCGAGGAAAGGGAATCGAAAGGAGAATAACCGAGGAGTTAACGTGGGCGTCTCTCGTCGTCTCTTTATGTAAATCGGTCGAATTCACTGCAAGCAATAAAATGTAAAGCAGTGAGTGTAGGTAGATAGAGTATGTGGAGGGGGGAGGCTTTTCCCTCCATGTCGTGCCAACCGTTGTCGTACTTCCTCTTTTTCTTCCCCTTCGTGTTTTCACCCATCCCAGTTGCGCACCTGGCACAAACTGGCAAGATAATGGGATGGGGATCGGATGGATTGCGCACCCCCTTTTCCTACGCGTTCTTTTTTCGCGCGTTCGATTTGAAAAAACTCATTGTCCATCCTGTCCTCCTCGGTTTATCGTCGGGCACATGCACCTCCTTTGTACGCGAGATTGTATTTCGAACGCGAGACGAGCGATTGATTGGCAAAGTTTTCAACTATTGCGCGCCAATCATCGATTATTATTATTATTAATCGGCGGATTTTTCCCGCCAATTCTTCCTCTCGTATTTTCTTTATCGAAGTAAAAAATCCATAAAAAAAGTTCGATCGAGCCAATATCAAGCTAATCATCGTTTATTATTATTATCAATCGGCGGATTTTTCCCGCCAATTCTTTCCCTCGTATTTCCTTTATCGAAGTAAAAAATCCATAAAAAAAGTTCGATCGAGCCAATATCGATCCAATGATCGTTTATCATTATTATCAATCGGCGGATTTTTCCCGCCAATTCTTCCCCTCGTATTTCCTTTATCGAAAGTAAAAAATCTGTAAAAAAAGCTCGATCGAGGCAACATCGAGCCAATCATCGTTTATTATTATTATCAATCGGCGGATTTTTCCCGCCAATTCTTCCCCTCTTGATTCTACTATATTTCCTTTATCGAAGTAAAAAAATCCGTAAAAAAAGCTCGATCGAGGCAACATCGAGCGAAGCGTAATTCGAGAATCGAGAATCCAGTTATTTTAATAATGCACAAGTTCAATCCGCGGAGCATCACCCTGTATAATCGCATTCGCTATATAGCCGAATATAGCAGAGCAGACGTGAATGGACGAGATCCAGTTTTCCCGCGCGTGGGCACAGGTTGTATTCGATCGGCTCGCGTCTGGTCACCGCGACGGACGCGAAACGGAAATAGGGGAAGTTTTGCACGCGCTTTGGAGGAGATCCAAAAGTCAAACGGTATTTTTTTTCTTTTGCGATGCATCCATCGTCAACGAGATGCTTTATCAATTAATCGAAACGAAATGAAATTGTATCGATATGATGGAGAAAAAGAGAGAGAAAGAGTGGAATAAAGAAGCAAAGAAAATTCATTTGTTTTTTTCCAAGCTTTTATTACACGTGAGGAATAAATAAATAAAGAGAGAGAGAGAGAGAGGCATTATTAGATTTGGTCGGTAGAAAATCGGATTGGCGGATGTCTCTGTTATTGGGATTCGTTACAGGGGGATTCGGTCGAGTGTTTTCGGCCGACGGTTTTAAAAAGTTTATGAGAGATCTGCTGTTGCTCTGCTGGGATTACCAGAGGCCAGAGCTGCTGACTTTTCAGAAGTGTCCGAGCGAGATAAGCTCGGCCTTGCTCTCGCGGATAAGTTGCCGCGTTAATAAATCGCTTCCTATCGGATGAATAACTTGAAGGAATCAATCGATCACCGAACGAGATCCAAAAAAGGAATTGCAAGATAAATCGATCCTTCCTTTTCGAAATCGGTTTTTCGAGCAGTCCCTTCTGCGAATCTCTTAAACAATTTCGCCAATTTGGCGGAACAAAAGCTTGGTCCCCGCGAAAGGGAAGGAGGAGGTTCACTCCCCTCCTATCGGAAATAGCTATCGAGGCAAGGAGAATAATTGCGGAGAGACGCGGCGGGTACAAGGATCCGCGACTAATTGTTGCTCTTCCGTTGATACCTCGCGCAATGCCGTCTCGTACCTCGTTTCTTTATGGTAATGCGCCGTATTAAATTCTTTTCGCCAGACAAAGGAGCAAAGGATCCTACCTATCTATCTACCTCTCCCTCTCTTTCTCTCTCTCTCTCCTTCTCCCGATTGTGTGTAGAACATCGGAGAGAACTTCAAACGAAATCTCGTTCCTCCGCGATAATTCTACGAATTATTCCACGAATCTATAAAAACCGGCGAAATTGTAGGATTATAATTTCTAATTATTACTTTCTCTCGTTTTTTTCAAACCCGAATCTCCGTTTTTCTTCTCTCTTTCCCAATTTTGTATTTTTTTTTATTTTTTTTTTTTGATTTTCGCGTATCGTTCGATACACCGGATTGCAATCTTGTTAGCAAGGATAATTCGATAATCCTCCTTCATCCCTCCGTTATTTTTTTTTTTCCAACAACCGACAACTTTGGGATAATCGAATATTTCGCCCGGCCTACGCGTATCTCGAATAATCCTGGCTCGCTGCGAATTTAATTAAACCTAATCCATTTACCCCCCCCCCCGTATCCGGGATTATTCCATCGCGCACTCGTTCGCGTATCGTTCGCAACGCGCAATCCCGCTTCAATGTCACGCGTCCAAAATCCTTTCCCCGTTTCTAAATTCAATATTACCACCCGTTATTAGAACCCGCCTCGCCTCGCGGACCCGTCGGGCTCGCATCCTCGGCCTTGCGTTCGAATCGAGTGAAAAGGCCTCTGCTCGCGTCATCGTCCAGGAATCGCTGAATCACATCGGGAGATTCAACGTCGCGAGATTTCTCTTCCGATTACTTATCGAGCCACCATGGAGATCACGGACAGGAGAGGAGAGGAGATTGATCCTTGGAGGAAGGGGATTTCGACGATGACAGGTTCGACGGACAATCGTCTCGAGTGCGGGGTTAAACGGATAATCGCAAAGTCGAAATGTTATTCGGTTGCTTGGAAGGTTTCCGTGATTCGTTCCTCCGAGCGATACTCCTTGGAGTCCCGTAGGAAAGGATTTGTCGGATTCCGCGTTCACGGAAATCCCGGGGATGCGGAGGAATCGTCGCAGGAATTCGTAAGAGAAATGTCAATTTCTAGGGGCGCTTAGTTTCTCGCGAAACTAAAGTTTCCTACGTAAGGACAAAGGTGCAAAGGTCGCTCTGTAATGTTACATTGCACTGAGTCATAAACTTTCAATTGTTCGTACGCGTCTAATTTCGCTACGAGAGAGAGAGAATGGATGAAACGAATGGGATTCTCCTCGGCTCGCATCGGCTACGTTTCTATTAAAATACGGGTAATTAATAGGCGAATATGCCGATCAATAATTCGTTCCACGCCCTTGCTTCGAAAGAAAGGATGTGCACGTAGAAAGAGGATGGATGAGAGAGGAGAGGAGAGGATGTCGTGATTTTATTTTTTTTTCCTTTTCGAAGTATTAGAATATAATTACACGTTGTTATTCTCGTAACCGATAATTTCCTGTTCCCAGACAATGGACATTACGGTTGGTTCGAGACAGGAGCCTGTTCAGCCAGGACGCGACGTTCGAGAACACGAACGGCCCCATCGACTTCGACGCGTCGCACTCTTACGTGGGCACAGTGTTGGGTGAGTTTTTCTCCACCGATTTCTTTCCTTCGCGTATTCCAAATACAGCGATACAGAAATTTGAATCCCGATGGAATCGTTTACCGCGCGAAAATAGATTTTTCCACCGGCCTTTGAAGTTTTTCGACAACGTCCACGCTCTGCACGTCGTGCCAAAAAGAGAGAGGCAGAGAGAGTGACTATACATCTACGTGCAGAGGCTCGATATAATAAAGATAAAGAGCAGAGGGGAAAAGAGTGAACGAGAAAGGGTTCGAAATGATCGACGCGTGGAAAAATGGGACGAGAGATTTTTAAAAATTGACTTTTTAATTCTAATACGCGCAATAGAAGAAAAGAAAGAAAAAAGTTGGAAAAGTCAGAAAGGCTGCTCCATCGGTGTTGAACGCGTACACAACACGTATATTCCTTTTCGCGGTGTGTGCGTGTCTCGCTTCAAACGTTGCTGCGTTTTCGACAACCCGATCCGATCAACGCGGATATATCTCTCCCTCCCTCTCTCTCGCTTTTTGCTCTCTGGAATTTCGTTCGTTCCCCGGACAAAAGCGAGTTTCGCAGACAGAGACAGAGAGAGAGAGAATGGCAATGAAGAAAAAAAGCAGCGAAAAGCTCCGGCTATGTATAAATCGCCGGAGGTCCCGAAGATAATTTAGATTTATCTTCCCCTCCCTCCGTTCTTCTTGGGCGGAATAAATCATCAAAGGCTGGGAAAATAGCGAAAGAAAGGAAAAGCCGCCGGAGGGGGAGTTTGTTGGCTGGTCACCGAACCGACGCAGTTCATGTTGACGTCCCTCGACGGAACACGCATAATCCTCGCCGAGAATCTCATTTTTCGATCGTCGTCCACGGTGCCGAGCTCGTTTGGAAACAGGCCAGATACGAGGTGTAGCGTTGGAAGAGGAGGCAAGAAGAAAAGAAGTTGCGTTTCCATCAATGTAACGTTACTCGTCGAATTCCCTCCTTTCGTTCCTCGAGTCGCGAATTTCCACCAGTCGAACAGCAATTACTCTCTCTCTGTCTCTCTCTGTCTCTCATCCTCCATTATCCTCCATCTCGATAACTCGGGGAGGAGAATCGACAGATTCTGTTGGATTGGGAGGGAGGAGGAGGCAATTCTTCCGCGTAAGCGTACGATTACGTAAAATCGATGCGTTTCGAGGACGTTTAACGAGCATCATTACCGTCGAATCCACCAAGTGGAACAATACCGGTGATTTATCCAGGGAAAGGGGAGGGAAGGGGAAGCTCGGGAAGTTTGCGTAGCCGCGTCTCCTAATTCCGCGGAATATACACGGTGGATACGCAAAGTTTTCATCGTAATCACGCCACTCGTGGCGCGCGATTGTTAGGCCAGGTGCCGCGTCGAGGCGGGGCCTTTAAGCTGGTCGAGTCGCGGAAATTTATTCCATTGTCGTGTAACACGGCCGCGAGGAAGGAAGGAAGGAAGGAAGGAAGGTCTTTTTCGAGGTTGATAAGGAATGAAAATAATCGCGCAGTTCCCTCCAGAAGGGAATCTTGGATAACAATTAGTCGCGAAAAGTGGTAAATTTCGTTAACCCCGACGCGATACGCAAAGAGTGCAGGAATATCTGTTTCCAGTTCCACGTACTGGAAACTCGAGTAAGCGGATAGTCGACAGGGAGCGTATGCGAGCGACGGTATAATTTCGTACACCGAATGAGTTCGAACTGGTCTAACCGCAACTTCGCCACCGCTCGAAACTTGATCGCGTGTATAACGCCGCCGATCGACGTTTCTCACCGAACTTCAATCCGGAAACCGTCCTTGTACTCTTAATAATTCGCCTAACTTGTTGAGTCCCTGTACTCGTCTTCCACGCGGATCCCGTCGAGGGAGGTTTTTCCGATAAAAATGAAAGAGAGAAAGGAATTTTTGAATTAAATTAATACGATAGAAATCTTAGAATCTTAATAACTATGGATCTCTTTTGTGTTCCTTTTTTTTTTGTTCCGCAAAGCGGACGAGTTATTTTTAACTCGAAATCCAAGAGGCAATCCGGTTACGCAGTAATTTCCGTTTCCAGGAATAAACCAACTCAATTATCCCTAGGTGTTCCTCCTCGGTGCGCAGCAAGCGCAATTACGAGTTAGAGGACGGAAAACGGAGCATCGTCTTCGATGATCGAAGATAAATCGCGAGATTACGTGCTGGATGAAAAAGGCGAGTTGAAAATGCGTTCCTTCCGCCGTTGAAAATTGGTCGGCTCGAATTAGCGGTGCGACGCGCGTTTTCGTTCAACTAAGCCGCGTCGATCGATAAAGGGAGACGACGTGTAATCGTGGCATGTTCGTTACAATGAGAAATGAATAACGGTGCGAGCCGTAAAGGTTTCGTGAAATTGTAATCGAGTCGCGGCCCGTAACGGATAATCGAGTGGGGGATAGCCGCTGTAATTGGGAGGCGCGAATAAAGAGGCGAAACGATGGCGCGTACACGCGTCATGCGCGACGCGTTACAATGGGCGAGCATAATTGCTCGAATGATAAAACGATTAAATTAACTTGACTTTTCCGATCGAAGCGGCCTCGATCGGAGCGCGGGAGCGCATCAGTTGGGCGCAACGGTGCGGGATAACCCCGTATCACTGATAATCCGATTACCGATTAAACTTGCCTAATTGACGGTGTACCCGTGTGTAATTGCGCCGCCCGATTTCCAGCCCGCGATAATGGGCCGAATCTTCCGATCATGCGTGGCAAATCGCTCAGAAAATTCCGTCCGAATATCCCATCTTCGATGCACTCGAAATAATCGCGTTCGTAAATTCATCGTGTCGTTCCATCCACGATTTATCGCGTTTATTATATATTTCTTTTCTTTTGTTAATCGGAGAAAAGTTAATTTTCGTGGAGGACGAAATTATCATCGTGTAAATCAAACAATGGTTTCCGAGAGAGAGGCACGATTATTGGAAACGAATATAAAAACTCGCTTTTGAGCGAGGACGCTTTTCACTAGGGATTAGATTTTTTATTTTCCTTATTTTTTTTTTTTTTTTTTTTCCCAACCAGTCGATTAATTTTGTGTAACGCCTAACTCGCTCAAAACAAGGGAGAGGAGATGGGGGATGCAGGTCGGTCGGTCTGCTGGCCGGTCGCCAGTGTTCTACCGTATTCATAACCGGCGCGGCCCTGTTCTCGCTTCGAAGCTTTTCACACTCGAGGGTTACAAATTATAGGGAGCGAAAATGGCCGGAGATAAAATGTGTACTTAACGTCCCGCTACTTAGGGTAATTAAGCCGGGATTTAAGGATGACACTCCTCGAAGAAACTTATCGTATATTTTCGGGCCCATTCCATTATACATATATATATACAATAATCTCCATAGAATCCTGGAAAATTGAGATCAACGATACGAGAATCGGTTAATTAAACGTCAGATTGATGATTTAAATCATCAACGTCACCGCTCAGAGATCCAATTCAAGTTCCGATCGACGCGCCTTCGATTTTCTCTTCGCTTGCGAATTTCCCGAAACCGATCCACCGATCGGGAAGCATCGGTACGCCCTTCCCTTTCTCTATCCCCTCGCGGAGGCGCGCACACCGGCCGCGAGTGTTTCATTAACGGCTTTGCATTAATTATCGCGGCAGTGATAAATAATTGGCGTTACATCGTTAACGCGGTACTCCACCAGTAATCGAATAATTCTCCGCCGGATGTGTGCGTAAGCCGGATTTCATACACGTCCCCCCATTTCGCGAAAAAAAATTGATGTGCGAAAGAAAATTGATATATGCGGAGGGAAAAGGATAAAATTATCCTTCCTCAAGACGCGCACGGAAGCGGAACTCGCGCGCATTACTTTTTTTCTCCCTTCTCCCCCCTTCCAGGTTCGTTAATTGCACGGAACAAAGGATGGGCGAGGGGAGGGGGCGAGCGGCCCGTTTCGCTCGTAGGACAATCGAATTAATTAACGCCCGATCCTGGATTATGACTAATTAAAAGGAATTATAGGGAGCGTGAAACGGAGAGTGTAAAAATATGTGTGTGTATATGTATATGTACGATGGAGGAACGAGATGGGAAGAAGAGAGAAGGGGGGTTTTAAAGGATAATCGAAAGGGAGGCGCGATGATTCAAATCAATGCATCGACGATTGGTCGTAATTCGATTGTTAATCGATAGAACAAGCATTCGTGGAGCGTATTCTCGGCGCACGCGTTGTTGTTTGCCGCGCAATTGTTCGAGTTTTCGTGATTCCTCGCGCGGACCGGTTCCTCCGTTAAGTTAACCGCCCCCCTCCCCCGATTAAATTAGATTTTCCCGACGATAACGAGCGGCACAGCAGCTTGAAAAAGGGGCTGTTTGCCTCCTTTGCTCTCTCCCTTTCCTTTTTTTTTACCCTTCTTCCGTTTCCTTTCCTTTACTTTCGTTTCTCTTCCTTCGTTTCGTGCCTATTTTACTTTTGAAGTCTCACGTTTCTCTCTCTTTATCTTTTTCTACTTATCTTTTGCTTCTCTTTCTTTTTCCTTTTATTCTTCGCCACGAATGAAATCAAATTAGACCGGATTCCAATAATTCGTATTTAGCCCCCCTTCCCTTAGAGTAAGAATATTTTCTCGGTGCCCCTAATTGGAGGAGAAAGGGGATGATTATTCTTTCCCCGCGGAGTTTACGGACCGATCCCGACTTCGACTCGGGAACAAGCCGTCCAGGACGATTTAATTAAAGCCGCGCTAAAACCGGAATCGGAATAATAACGAATTTCTCGTCGAATCGAATCGAGAGGGAAAAGGAACGATCGATTGTATTTTCCCTTCCGTGTCTCGAATAGAATCCCTCGTAACCCGACGTAAATTTCTCATTCGAGAACGAAATCTAACTGTTTCAATCTTGGAAATCACTTTCAATTTATATCTATATATATATATATATATATAGGGCGAAGTCAAAATCCGAATATTTCCGATCTTATTCCGTGACATTACACGAATAAATAAATCGCGACGAATAATAAATACAAAGTCGAGCGACACACTCGAATATCTTAATAGAATTTCGTAGATCGATGATAATAATACTTGACGCCAATCTTTCCTCCCCTCGTTCCCAATTAACTTAAAATTAGACGTATTTCTCCGGGAGGATGTTCTTCCGTTCCGTGACACGCTATATCAGAGAGAGAAAGACTCGTCTGATTCTTTCCGCCACCTTCTTCTCGACATCTTCTAATCACCCTCGAATCGAAACGAATTAACCGGACTCCTTTCCAACTTACTTACTTACTTACTTACTTACTTACTTGGCCGCGAGAATATCTTTCTCGCCCCCGAGAAATAGGTCAATTATCGGGAAGGGTGGAGAGTTCGCGGGTGATTTCGCGAACAAACCGATACCGGCGTGGAAACAGCAGACGCTCGATCTCTCTCGAGGGAGGGAAAGGGAGACGCGCGAGCGAGAGGAAAGGACAAAGTTTCTACGACGTGGTTCATAGCCGAACGACAAAACTTTTCTAAGGATTCGACTGGTTATCCTTGAAACAATTCCCGCACCGTGTTCTTTCTGCGTTCGCATCCTGCGTACGTTTTCTCTCTCTCTCTCTCTCTTTTCGTCCCTATTCTCTCGCTGATTATGCGCCGTTGCACAATATTATCGTTTATCTTGCACTTTCAGCGATGAAACAACGGCGGCGGAGCGCTCTCGAATTCGTTTCTCGCTCCGGAGACAACGCGGATATATATAGAGAGAGAGAGAGTATTGTTTGTATTATGTAGTAAAGCAAATTCTCTTGGTTTTCTTCCCAAGAGTCGGCTCCCGTCCCCTTGTCACCGATTTCTCTTTTTTTTCTCTCTTTCAACTCGAGCTTGTTACGTTCAGTTACGCGGATCGTGGAAATAATTTCGGAGAACTGTTAAATATCTCTCCTTCCCGATCTTTATTTAACGAAAGGAGAGAGATCTCGATCCAATGACTTCTCCCCATCTCTGATTTCTCTCGCAATTTCTCGTCTCCCTTGGAAGACAGGGCTGCGTTCTCGAATCGTCGATTATACTTGGAAGTTGGCGCGTTCTCGAATCGAGGAATTATTCGTCGAAGGCCGATGCGATCATCGAGCGAGGCGAAAATTGGATCGAATTAGTCCCGGTTGGAAACAAAAAAATAATCGAAGGAAGGGAGGGAGGGAGGGAGGGAGGGCACTCAACGACGAGAGAGGATCTTTTCCTTTGATTTCTTCCTCCTCCTCCTTCTGCCCTCCTGGTCCCCGGGAGAGTTCCATTTCGCCGCCCTTCTCCCCCGTCATTTTCGAAGCGGCGATAAAAAGAAAGTAGTCGATACCCTCGAGTCGAGGGGCGCCGATGAGTCGATGCCTTTTCCACGCTCGCAAGAGCGGCAACGTGTCAGCCGCTCGATAGCCAACCACCGATCGAGTTATGGTACCGCTTCCTGTTGATCCCTCCATTTCTTCCTCCTCCTTCTTCCCTCCCCACTTATTCTTAAGAAGTTTTTGCGTAACTCCCCCCCCCCCCTCCGTAATTGAATTGAAAGAGAAGACTTAGGTATCGTGATTTTAAGACTTCTTATACAGCGTCTAAGTCCGTCCGTGCTAAATTTAACTTGCAACTTAACGGCCAAACTCCTGTGTATCTCCTGTTCAATTTTAATTTTAATTTCAACTTGGACGAGATAGGAAAACCTTTTAGCCGAGATTCCATGTAATATACATGGACGGTATTCTTTTTTTCTACAATTTCAAAAATAAATCTTTAGTAACAGGTTTTATTTTCCATTTCATATCGATATCGATTCCGGTGGAAGGAATTTGTCAATTGTGTATATTTTTGGATATATTTTGTATCGCGAATGGAATAGATTAACGCGAGTTAAAGTACGAGGGAGGGGGAATATGGAATAGGAGGTGGAAGAATGGAATAGAACGATCACTAGAAAACTTTGGACGCAACCTTGGTCCGTGCTTATGGTAAAACGTGCTTTTTATTCGAAACCGTTCAGGCAATTTTCCCACTTACGTGGTGGAAGAGGAATGGCCCGTATCGACCGTATCGTTTGCAGTCGACACGCGTATCGACCACCGATTCGCGATACAAACCGAATTAAATGACGGACCGTATTCTTTGTCGGCTTTATCCCTCCCCCTCTGTCTTCCCTCTACTCCCTCCACGTCTGTCGTTATTCTTCCTCGCGGTATCCCTTTAGATCGCGTGTCCACCTATCCGTTATTTTTCCGCGAAAAAAAAAAGAAAAGAAAGGAAAACGCGGCGTGGTATCGACTGTGTGTAAATCGAGCGATCAGTCCAGTCCATAGAATCGGGAGAGAAAGGACTCGCGAGACTTAACGATATCGTTTCATAAACCGTCTCGTGCGCGGCATCGTTCGTTTTAAATGGATTTCGCCGTGGTGGAACAATCGGTGCATATGTGTGTGTATATGTGTGTGCCTTGCCAAAGTTCAATATGCGGTCCCTGAAAAAGCGAAAAACAAAATATATGTATAAAGGAGAGAGAGAGAGAGAGAGAAGGGAGATCAAACCAAACGACAGGGTTCCATCCAGCGTGTCCTCTTTCCCTACGTGGTTGGTAAAAAAATAGAGGGAGAGAAAGAGACTCTCTCTTCTATGCAAAGAGGTTGGTATAGAAAAAGAGAGAGAGAGAAAAATTTTCCCCCCGCGAGTGTATCGCGAGCTAATGAGCATTCCCTTCCTCTTTTTTTTTTCCTCCTTCTCTCTCCTCTCTTTCTCCTGTTTCTCTCCCACCTTTTCTCGCTCAATTGCCGACATTCAAGGGGGAATTTTCGATTCTCGCTTAAATGGTAATTTCATCCGGTCTCGTAGTTCCGCGTCGGGAGGCTAGATCGTTTGAGAGAAGCGGAGTGAGAGAGAGAGAACCCTTTGTTCAATCGTTTCCTTTGTTCGACGAGGGAGGAGGAGGAGGAGGAGGAGGAGGGTATCGATTAGCATGAGGGGTGAATTTCGCCTGTCCCCCGTCGAGGGGATTTAAAACACTTAATTGCAGGGAAAAATGCTTGGGATAATTCGTTTCGTATTTTTTTTTTTTTTTCCCCCTTTCGCCCGCCACGTGGATCGAGAGGAGATTCGAAGGAATTTCGTGCAATCGAACTCGATTAACTCCTTCCCCCCCCCTCGATCGATTCGAATTTCCAACTCGAGTTTCGGCCCCACACAATCCCTGGAAAAATGTTGAATTAAACGGCACACCATCGGTATCGGCCGTGTATCATTCGATTAATTATGAAGAAGGTCCGAGTAATTGCTTCCTTCGCGGATTTGGTGGAAAGGAAAAAGAGAGGTGGGGAGGAGGAAGAAACCGAGCAATTATTGGTGAATTATATCGGTGCACGCTTCCATTTCTATTCTTACCTCTCTCTTTCTTTTTTTTAAACCCTCTTCGCTTTGTTTTCCATCCTCTCCCTCCTCCTCTCGCGCGATTAAAAATTAAACCGATTTCAAAATCGACGAATTCACTCGCAGCCACCTCGAGGATCACTTTTCTTTTTTTTTCCTCCCCTTCATCCTGCGGTAAAGGGGAAAAAAATCGACGACCCAGTTTCTCGTCGTGTAAAGACGGAGGGGAGGAGGAGGAGGTTGGGCGAAACGCGCGTCCGGAAATTATGAAATCGTCGAAACGGTGTAATTCTCGGCGAAGACGACGGTTATGACGGAAATAGATAGCTCTACCCTACTTTCTTCCTTCCTCGTCGCCGACTCTCCCTCTCTTTGTCTCTCTCGCTCGGTGGCCGAGGTGGTTCTCGCATCGACCTCTCTCTCCTCCCCTCCTCCTCTTCCCTCGCTCGCACAATTTTCGATTCCGAGAGTTTGCCTCGGAAATCTATCGCTCCATCCGGAAGCGGACCCGTCCACCAACCTGGAGACACGAAACGAAGTTATCCCCGAGTTGCCTGAATCTAAATAGAGGGCGATTCGCTCGATTTCCGTGCGAGGCGGATGATTAAGCGCGCAAACTCTGCTCGATTCTCTCTTCCCTCTTCTTGTCAACGTCGATATTAATATACTGAGGGGAAAGAGAGAGATAAATAAAGAAAAGAAGGAACGTTGTGAAAGAAGAGACGCGTGAAAAAAATACGACGGGGTCCTCGAAAATGAGATTCGTTCCAAAAAAAAAAAAATCGGTCGAGTAAACGCCTCCCTCCCCCATAAAAATCCCATCCGCGGTTTCAAATTCGATTTTCACGAAACGGAATTTTCGTGCAAAGGGAAGAAATCTTTTCTCACAATCTTTAACTCGATTCCACTGGCCACCAGCGATTGCTTCTTCTTCCATTCCCTACCTTAAGAATTACATCCGCGCAACGTTATTGAAATCTCGAATCGAACCGGAAGAATAAACCAATCTCGAGGTTTAGTCTACGCGAGGTAGTGGCACACAACCATCGACCGATTCGGTTATAAATTACCGCAACGGCGAACGAGATCGGTCGAATTTCCTCCTCCTCCTCCTTCTCCTCCTCTTCCGTGTTATTACCGTCAAGTTGCTACGGGACTGATCGATTTTTTAAGGCTTTTGTTTACGGGAAGTGGCGAACCAAAAAATATTTTCTCCCGTGAAACGAAATTCGGATCGTCGCTAGGGAAAGAAACGATTTTACTACCCAATAAGCCAATCGCGTTGCATTGGAAAACTAGTAAAAACCGGTATTATCTCTTCTGGATAAATTCGATTGACCCATTTCTCTCCAAACATTCTTTTAGAAAGAGAAAGCGTAAGATTAATTTCTAACATTTGGACAATTTTGGTCGAAATTTTCCAATTTGCAGAGGACGACAACGCCGTGGTGCAGGGGATGGTGACAGGGGACGGCCTGTTCGACGGGAGCGTGGTCACCGGATTCGAGGAGTACTACATCGAGCCGACCAACAGATACTTGGCCCGGGAGGAGGACACGTCTCCGCCTTATCACAGCATCGCCTACAGAGCGTCGGACGTATTAACGCCTCGTAGATCGTTGCCTTGCGCCAGTCATCGATTGCGTCAACACGCTTCTCACGATTCCATGGAAATGTGAGTGAATCTTCCACACTGTATATAATCGATTCCACGAAACGATCGATTCTCCTTGATTCCGAGTGGATGAATCATCATCTCGCGGATAATCCTCGGTATCGATCATAATCGCGGTAAAAAAAAGAAAAGAACAGGTGTATCCCTTGGGATACAGGATATGATAGAGAGAGACGATAAGTGAATCACGACGAGACGAGACGTATTTTCCAAGATGATTCTCATCGTAGACGTTCGTTAGCTCGTTAATGTAAAGGGATAAACCGCCTCTAAAACAGCACGGCCAAATCGCGTTACGTTAACCGAGGATGAAAATGGAATCTAACGAGAGAGAGAGAGAGAGAGAGGGAGGCGCAGCTCCGTTGCCAGAAACGTGCGCGCCGTCTGAGGTTTATCAACTCGGAACACCGGGCTGCACTGCGCTGCACCTTCCCTTCGCGCTAATTTCGTTACCCCTCTGACGCATTATTCGTAGGCACAAGTTCATCACGAGTATATACGAGTAACGAGCTTTAAACCTCGCCTCTTCAAACATTTCTCACCGTTTCGCTCTCCTTCCTTCCCCCTCTTTCGGCAGCTCTGTCAATTAGACTCGACTTGGCCGACTCGGATGCAAGATGATTCGGATACTCGTTTCTCTACTTTTTTTTTTCCCTCTTTCCTGTCTTTTGCAGAGGAAGAAACGAGTCTCGATCGCTGTACGAGCCACTTCTCGGCGAGACTGCTCGGGCGCTCTACTACTCGAGGGAAAACGGCGCGCGGATTTCAACCTCGGAGATAAGGGATAAGAGGACGGAGACGTGAGTGTTTCGTTGCAATTTCGTAATCGATAATTAGACGAAAGGATTATACATTTCTGGAAAAGAAAGAAATTCACCAGCGAGATTCCGTTCTTTTTTCTTTCTTCCGAAGGACGGGGGACGGAGATCGTATCGCGAGACACTTGCACAAACGTGCGACGGTGGACCCGAGGAAAACTACGTGCATGCTCTACCTGCAAGCGGATCACCAGTTTTTCGCGAGATATGGCACGGAGGAGGCTTGCATCGAGGTGATGACGAGGCACGTGCAGAGGGTCAACTCCATTTACAAACATACAGGCGAGTAGTCGATGCGCGCGGATGAAACTCTTTCTCCCTCCGAGGATACGATCGCGATCCTTCTTTCTTTTTTTTTTTTTTTTTTTTCTTTCTTTCTTCACAATAGACTTCAACCAAGACGGCAGGCCCGACAACATCAGCTTCATGATAAAACGTGTGAAAGTTCACAGCGAGGACGCGTTGAGAGATCCGAATTATCGATTCCCGGGCAACTACGGCGTGGAAAAGTATCTGGAGCTGTTCTCTGGTAAATAAATCTTCCCTATCTCTTAACGGCAGCCAATTGTTGGCGAAAGAAAACCTCTCGTCTCTATCCATCTTGCCGCGCGCCTGTTACAAATCCCGCACGCTCGTCCCCTCTCGTCTTCCGTGTTGCAGAAGAGGATTACGACGCGTTCTGCCTGGCCTACATGTTCACGTATCGGGACTTCGAGATGGGCACGCTGGGCCTCGCTTGGACGGGCGACTTGAAAAACGCCGGCGGAGTTTGCGAGAAGAACGGGGTAAGTGAGGAAAGAGTCTTAACCGATCTTAAATCGGTAGGGATCGACTTTTTGGGAAAGCGCTTAAGAAAAAGGAAACCTATATAATGGCTGGTGCAAGTATAATCTTTCCAAAACTTTTGCAGCACTATCGTGGCAGCATGAAGTCGCTCAACACCGGAATAGTGACTTTACTGAATTACGGGAAGCACGTACCGCCCGCCGTTTCTCACGTCACTTTGGCGCACGAGATCGGCCATAACTTCGGTTCACCGGTAGGTCGTTCGCCCTCTAATTTACTTATCCACCTCTTCTCTTCTCTCGTTGCTTCTCTGGTGAAACGCGGTTTATTAAACGTTTTTCATCGAGCAGCAATAGAGGAGATAAAGAGAGGAGAGGCGGTTAACTGGTTTTTACCTACGACTGTCGATAGCTGTGCTACGCGCGCTAACACGAGGCGCCACTTTACTTTGTTTCAGCACGATCCGGAACAATGCACGCCGGGCGGGGAGGATGGAAACTTCATTATGTTCGCCCGTGCAACCAGCGGCGACAAGCGGAACAATAATCGTTTCAGCCCGTGCAGCTTGAGCGCCATAAACCCAGTTTTGAATAGCAAAGCTCGCTCCCCGAAGGGTTGCTTCACCGGTCAGTCAGTCTTTCGCTCCTACTCACTTTTATCCGTCGAATAATATCCAATGTTCACTCTCGATACTCGTCCTCGTTTTTCCCATTCATCCGCCCGTTTAAACTATCGTATTCGTTGATATATCCTCGTCGAATAACGAAGTAATCGAAACTTTGAAATTATTTATATTACAACGAGGAGGTAAATTCACGTGTTAATCTCTTCAGAACCGCAAGTGTCACTGTGCGGAAACGGTGTGATCGAGGAAGGTGAAGAGTGCGACTGCGGCTGGGAGGAAGATTGCAGGGACTCGTGCTGTTTCCCTCAACGTCGTTACCCACCTCCGGGTGAAACGCCCTGCACGCTTACGCCAGGCTCCATTTGCAGCCCTAGTCAAGTACGTATATTTAAAACACGTTCTTTCGTATCTTTCTACTCACGATATATATATATATATAACACTTCAGGGTCCGTGTTGCACCGCCGAGTGCAATTTAAGATTCGGAGACAAGTGCAGAGACGATAACGGGTGCCGCGACGCGAGCTTTTGCGACGGTCGATCAGCTTACTGCCCTCCCTCCATCAACAAACCCAACAAGACGATCTGCAATCGGGAATTCGTGTGCTTTATGGGGGTGAGTATTTCGCGGCAAATGTTTGCTTTCTTTCTTTTTCATATTATCGTATCTTTCTTCTCTTTTTTCGCAAGGAGTGTACCGGTAGTATATGCCTTGCATACGGATTGGAATCTTGCCAGTGCATTCCCGGGCCAAATGATCCCCCGACGAAGGCCTGCGAGCTCTGTTGTCGTCTTCCCGGAGAGAACCAGCCCTGCCTGTACGTTATAAATTATCTTTCTTCATGTATATATATATATGTATTTTTTTTTATCGCGATAAAAATAAATGTATCGATGATCGATGTTGCGCGTAGGTCGTCTTTCGATTGGAACTCTCCGCCCTACGATATACCCGACATGTTCTCGAAGCCAGGAACACCGTGCAACGATTACAATGGATATTGCGATGTCTTCCAAAAATGTCGAGAGGTAAGTAATATTTGTTATCTGTTGCTTTGAAATTAATGTAACAACACACACGTGGGTGGGAATTATTCTTTCAGGTGGATCCAAGTGGTCCTCTAGCGACATTGAGAAAACTTCTCTTATCCGACGAAAGTCTGGCCACTTTCCGCCGTTGGATAATCGACCATTGGTACGCAGCCGCTTTGATCATTCTCGCTGCGATATCCCTACTGGTAAGCCCTTCTTTCATTTTAATATTCTTATCTTATCTCACGTTTCAATTCGAATCAATCAATTTTCTTTCGTTTCGACGTGACTTTATTACATCGTGACGATTTTTTACATTAGAGACCTTCGAGGAAACGCGCGGATGTAAAAAGCGTTGAGAGTAAGTCTGAGAGGAACAAGATGAAAGTAGAGGCTCGTACAATCGCTAGCTAGCCAGCCAGCTCACCTTGAACCTTGATATCGAATATAGCATTACGATTCGTTGCATTATAATTCTCCAGTATCTCCATGATCGTACAACTCTCATCGTAGTATCTCGATCGAATCGCTGAATCAATTCGCTTGAATTAATCGACCTTAATCGAGGATAGAGATATCGTGTACACGATATTTATTATAACCTTGCTCCCTTGAAACGTAGGTGGCGAGCATGAGATTGCTGGGCAAACGGCCGGATCTGAAGCTCAAGTCGGTCACGATAATACACAGCTCAACGACGGAGACTGTGCGCCTTCCGCCGGAGGGGACGGAGGGTGTCACGGTGCACCCGCCTGCGGTGCGCGCCAAGCTTCCGCTCAGCAGAAAGGTGAGGGAGAAGAGGAGGCATCGAAAGCATAAGGAGCCGAGTCACGGGGCAGAGAAATCGGGATGCAAGGACATGTCGAAGAAGAAGAAGAAGAAGCAGCAGCAGCAGCAGCAGTCGCAAGCTCAGGCGTCTAAGAGGATCGTCTCGGCGAACGCGGGCGAGGATTTGGTTAGGAAGAGGTCGGCGGACGCTGCCACGGGGATGGTTCAAGAGAGCAAACGGAAGAAGACGTTCCCAGCCGGGAGCCGGGCGGACAAGCAGAGCTCGAGCGCCGTGGTGATTGGCAACTCGGACAAGGACGACAAGAGGAAACGGAAGAAGCAGCACAAGTCGAAAGAAGTGATCGATTATTCGGCGATACAGGCGGAGAAGGAGACGGAGCCGAACGCCGACCCTAAAAGCAAAGTTCGTTCCTGGCTGTTGGCCTCCTCCCAGTGTCGGCCGGAGACCGGCAGAGGGAACGGAGCAGCTTGCCTGCCCAAGAGCAAGTCCACCCCCGTCGGTTTGACGGGTGCTGGGGGCAGATTGGGGCCCGCAGGGGCAACGAGGCAAGCCGGTTCGAGGAGAAATCCGATCGAGTCGAAGGAGGCGAGCAAGGCGAATTCGGGGGGGAATTCGCAGGGGGCGAGGAAGGAGAGGGCGAAGCTGCAAGTGGTGTACAAGCCGCCGTTCAGGTTCAGCGTGAAACTTCGAAAGACGGACAAGGTGGCGCAGGTGGTGACTGGTCCGAATGCGACGCACGCGAATGGCAGGCCGAAGCTTCCCAGGACTGGCGTCCTTCTGAGGACGGGGAAGAAGAAGGACAGGGTCAGGATCGGGAGGGCGAGGCAGATAGCCCCCACGGGGATCGGGAACAGCGCGGCTGATCTACCCGAGCCGGCCAATTCTGACCTCCATACCGTCCCGTCCGATCTCGAAGTCTTGCTGTCCGAGAGCGAGTTCCTCTTCTCGGACACGTGACCACGGTGAATAAGAATTGCGTGTCTGGATCCGTGCGTGTTTTAGAGGAAAATCTTTTTAAAAAGTATCTGTATCGACGAGAAACAGAGAGAGAGAGGGAGAAAAGTCGATGCATCGAAGAATCCCGTCCGCCTATGTTGCGAAGGATACACGTTGAAAACGTTTTACATGCCATCCCAACGGTTCAACCTCGGTTTCATCGACGGTGAATATAAAACTTTATTCCGCTCGAGTCGTTCGTTCGTAGAAAATCAAAAAAAGAAAAAAAAGAAAAGTATTCACGGTCGATGAAATCGTGTGTCCGAGAACCTAATCGTTTTATCGTATTAATCTAATGGCTGCTGGGCGTGTTTTCATAAACGTTGACGCAACCCCCCTCCCAAATGAGCTTCTTCCGTTCTACTGTGCTGGAATTTATTTTTTTATAAGTATATATATTACGAGGAGCACGCATACACGTACAGCGTACGCTTTCGCTCTTTTTCACGTCTTCCTAGGGATAAAAAAAAAAACGACGACGAGTATATGTCGTATGCGTTCGGGATAATTCACCCCCGTGAATTATTATATCCGATTCGCGTTACGATTTATATATATATATATATATGTAATCGATCACTTACGAAACGATCCGCGTTCTATGGAAGTGCTAGTTGAACGATCCAAGCCAAGTTTTCTTCTTCCAAAGAAAAGGGGCCAAATTCACTTTAAAAAAAAGAAAAAAAAAACACAAAAAAAAAAAAAAAGGAAGGAAGGAAAGGAAGGAAGGGAAAGGAAAGAGTCTCTGATTACGCGTGCACGTGCTTGGAGGCGTACGCGTAAATGACACAAGAAATAAAGTTGATAGACCTATTTTTCGCCTGTCGCAAATGCGCAAGAAGAAATTTGTTTCTTTCTCCGGGACAACGCGGGAGATTACGAGGTTCGCTTGCAATCGCAGCTTTCGTCACAATTCAAGGCAACAACGTTCGATGTTGAAAAAGCGATGTTCTAGCGTAATGCGTCCAAGACGAATAATAAGGGAGTGTAAGAGAGAAAGAGAGATGCGAGAGAATGGGAGAATGAGATGAGAGAGAGAGAGATATACACTTAAAACTGTTACTATATCGTGCCTATCGTACACCGCTGTTCGAAACTTGGGAAAGAAATCTCGCGATTGAAAAGAGAAATTTTCTTTTTTTTTTTTTTTTTTCGATTTTTCTTAATTATTACAATCGTCGCGGGGGGGAAAAAAAAGAGAAGAAATCAGCAAACGCGCAATCCTTAAGGGATTGGTGATATAGCGATGAATCGATGTTCTCTCCGGAAACAAGCAACAATGTAATTGAAAATCGCGGTTTGATAGTCGAAGCTAGTCCACTCCTTTCGAATTTCTTTTCAGAAGATTCAAACTTTTCGAAGAAGTGTCGTCGAACATTTTAGCAAGCCCCGCACTTGCTAGTTGCAATCTAACTCTAACTATTCTCATGGTTCCTATTCACCGGCAATTCCTAACCGCGGTGTAAAATTTGCCGGTAATTATTTGCATTTTTCCAAGTGGATGAGTGATGGCGAAACTCGTTGAGCTATTTATATTTTTGAGACTGTAAAAAGAGATGACAGATCTGGTGGTGATGGCTCTCGTCGCTATATTCCCATGAGTTTCATTCGCTTCCCAGAGATTTATCCACACACACACATACACACACACATATACTGGGAAAACGATCGAATCTTAAGTCGTACTGAGATGATTTTTTTATTAATCTGCGGTGCTATTAGTCAATATGCTTAAAGATTCTCTGTCGAAAATATTCTCTGCCCTTCGAACATTCCCGATTCAAATCTCTTTTTTTTTTTTTTTATCGATATAAATCTTGATCGAACATACTTTTTAAGTTCCTCTCGTTGAATATACATACATATATATACATATCGTTTGTTAATGTTACTTGTTACAATTACTTGCTTCGAATCATTCCATTTCCATCGCGTAGAAAAGACACTTTGTTCGAAATAATTTTTTCGCTTCCTTGTGTGATGCTTTTGTGTTGTTATCCAAAAGAATCCTATTGTAATATCGCGTAAGCGTTCTAAAAAAGAAAAACATATTTATATTATTGATTCGTGTTTTCTTGATGAAAGAATTTCTCGAAAGGCGAAATTAATTAGAAACGACTCGCGAGAATTTTGAAAAACTAGAGGAAATTTTTAAGTCTCGTCAGCGAAGAGCAATAAATTGTGAAAAAATTTGCGACCAGATTTGTTCCCCGTTGACGAGACGTTGAGGGATGGAAGTGGGCAAATCTATTTTTCAACGTTTGTTAATTTAAATACACTGCGATAATTACTGCCATAACGTACCACCTTAAAAAAGGGAATTATACATTAAAAATATACATCTTGTTACAACGTGAAAGAACCATCGAGGCACGCTTTCGTTTGCCCACTTCTTCTTCGAATTTAAAACCAGTAGGCTATTTTGCTGCGAGTTAAGCGAAGAAAAAAAAATCCGCTTGTGTGTATACATACGTGTGTACGTGTACTTAAATCTTAAGAATATGTGATTTTACTTTTTTACCTTTAATTTATATATATATATACACGAACATTTTATCACGCGTGATCGCGAATTGTGATCAAGTCTCTTCGACGAGAGAGATCCGATCGTACGATTCGCATAATATTTAATTGACCCATTATGGCCTAATTACTATAACGTAAAGAACGATGATTAGTTGGTCAGAGGCGTCGATAATATTATTTATCGATCGAAATATACCCGTCTATACCGGTATACTTTCCTTGCTGGCTAAAATTGTTCAAATTATACTTCCCTCGTTTCGTTTCTCTTCGGAAGGAAAGAAGAAAGAAAATTAGAAAAGGGCGCGTAGAAGTTGCGTTAGCTGAACGGAAAATAAAAAAATAGTGAGTCAATGTAGGCAAATAGATTATCTAAGGAAATGTGATTTTACTTTTAAGACCGATCTGTGTTAAATTCGTGTGAAACTTCACCGGTTCTGAGCCAATGGCCGTGATCCTTTCGTTATCGCTTGAAATTTTCGGAATTTAAGGGGAAAAAAATTGTAGGTCAGAACCGTTCATCAAGATACGCGTGCGATTCGAAGTGCGCGAAGGAAATAAGGTTTAGAATAAGCTTAAGCAATGAAAATAATAAGTATAAATCCAACTTGAAATGTTCACATAGATCATTAAGATTCTTCATCTTGATTGAAGACATCGTCATCCGGGAAAATAATTTCTCTACGATCTCAGGAATGTGATTTATAAAAATTCATTTCCGAAATATTATTGATTTTCAAGTGTTTTTAATGTTTTAACGATAGATATTAATTTACTTATCGCATAGTTAAAAGAGAACCGATCGAACGATCAAATTAGGTTATAAGCGACCGTGGCGACTACTAGCCAGTCACCGAGAAAACTAACGTTCGTACTTATAGTCATTTCTAACATCTCGAGTGTTACTTATTTTTGCTACTTCAACCCCTCCTTCCACTATATACGAAAATTCTTTAACGTATAACGTAATGGGAGAAAATAGAAAGGAAAGAAGATGAAATTGCAAGTTTTTACTATGAATGGAAGGGGTATAAGGTAAGAAAAGGATCGCTCGAGAATTGCCTCGATTGCCAAGAAAAATCCGATCGGCAGAACGAAACTCGGTTAATTGTTCCCGTCCGATTTTTCGACTACTGGACGCGGCCGAGGCGAGACTGTGTAATTTATCACGTAATTAATAACCAATATAAGATGGGGCTGCTGTATTTTTACACGGACTTTGTATAAATGACGAGAACCGCGAGAGCAATGTTTTTCGCGCATCATTGTATATATCTGTATACCAATAAATAGACGTAGGAAATTAAAAAATTTAACTTTATCTTGAGTCATTTTCATTGTCCAATTCTGGTTTGTTCGATGTTTTCTTTGATTGACTAAGAACTGATTCCGACAAACTCTTAATTTTGCATTTATCATTGTCATTCGTATTATCTTCTATTTGTAAATATTCCTTTAATTCCTTTATACGCTTTATTTTATTTTCATCTATTATCTTCCGCAAATCGTTTCCATATTGTAGAACTAAAAGAAAAATATTTATTTTAACGAGATAATCATTGGTTATGTTTCATTATTAAATACGATCATGTTTCTAACGTGATACGGCAATATGTACTTCTTTCGCGTTGCAGTTGCTGCCTTTCTTTTTCTTTTTCCTCCTGTTTTTTTCGTTCCTCTATCAAATAATTAGCGAAAGCAACATCGATCGCAATTTCTTTCGCCTTCCTTTCGGCCATATTTTTCTGAGTTCTTGCCTATTGATTTTTGACAAATTATCTTCGATAATTATTCGCTTCTTAATAACACGCGATCAAAATGACACCTGTGTACGATAATATAATATATTTTTACCATTTCTTGTAAGAATTCTTTAGCAGTTTGTTTCTTTTTCAACGCCACTGTAATCGCTTCCTTTTTCAATTGTTGTTCTTTCTCCGCTATATATAATTCTCGACAGATTTCTTCTCGTTCCAATCTTTTATACTCTTCCTCCGTTAGCTTTTTCATCATTTTCTCCAACAAAACATCTTTCGCCTCACGAATATCAATCTGAAGAAAATATTACTATTAAAAAATGTTCAATTCCGGTAAATTTATATTTTTACAAAACCTTTCCCTCAGCTTCCCTCTTCTGCAAAGCTTCCCTCTTGGCAACGATCCTTGAGATTTCATCGTGTTCTTGCTTCAGAATCTCCTTCCTCTTTTCTTTCCAAAATTCTCGAGCTTTTAAAAAAGCATCCCTTTCGGTCTGTAACGTAATAGCGATTTCCTTCTTCTTCTTCTCCGCTTCCACATTCTCCTCGTGCAACACTTTATTAACCTCTTCTATTATTTTCCTCTCGCGATGCTTCTCCTCCTCTTTCTCGCGTAATCTACGCCGATTATCGATCAATTGATTCTGAAGATCCCTTCTGTACTTTAATTTCTCCTCCTGTTGCTTTATAAGATCTTCTTTCAAATTCCATGGAGGAATCAAATTGGACGCTGCCACTTCTTCTTTCCATTCTTCTTTCTCCAAATCGGTTTCTAACTTTTCGAAAATCTCTTTAGGTAAAGTTACAGCGAATTTCTTTTTTCTAGTCTTTAAAGATTCTTGCTGTTCAACCTCTGTATTATATTAAATTCATACGATTAACCTCACTCAACGAGTTAATAAAAACAATTGTGTTTTTACGTTTACGACGTGCAAGTTCTTCTGCTAGTCGATGCGTGCGATCATGTTGTCGAACTTTTAAATCTGCAGCTGCTTTGGCACGTTGAAGTTGTTCCTCTTCCAATGCTTCTTTGCGTTTAATATGCACTTGACGCAAATGTCGTTTCTTTTCGGCTGTCTTATCTATGATTCTTCGTCGTATCTCTATTTCCAACGATTTTTGATCCTTGATTCTTTCAAAATCAGGTTGTTCCCTAATATTAAACATGATTTGGTTCAATTTAAATGTAAATGTAACTTGTTGAAAAATTTCTATTCTTTATATATATGTTTTATATATATGTAAATATGTGTATCATCTTCTAAATTAATCGATGGAGAAAACATAAAAGCATCATATTTAAAGAGTTGATCTTTGAATGATCAAAGATAAAGAAATATAATAAATAAATTAATATTTTATTAATTTTTCAATTACAAATTTTGCAGAGTTATTTACAAAATCGATATTTCGTACAAAATACAATACTGTACAAAAAATAAAATATTTCAAATATTTGAATTAACGCTTTTAATAGTCGGCGGCATTGCTCGCTAAATAATCACGGCGACCGATGTTGGACGCTTGTTTATTTTGGATAGCTTCCAATTTAGGACATTCTGTAATTCTGTGACCAAGACCACCACAATAACTGCAACCACGCTCGTCTGAAATATAAATGAAAACGTAATTTATTTTTTTTTTTTAAAAAAAATAAAAAAAGACATAAATGCGAACATAAATCGCTTTACCTCCCAAATTGAGATATTTTTCATTTTCCGAGCAAAGTTCCAACAAAAATGGTGGAACTTTTTGTTTCGCTTCCATGAGCAAATGTTTAAGATCTAACAATACAGATTCGTCGTTTGCCTTGTTAATAAATGTTGTCGCTATTCCAGTTCGTCCAGAACGTCCAGTTCTTCCAATTCTATGTACTATAAAATATAAAAATTTATATTTTAATTCATGAATTGTAAACTTAACAACTTAATAATGATGTAAATTACCATAATTTTCAACATCATCCGGCATATCATAATTTATAACATGTTGTACATCAGCGAAATCAAGACCTTTAGACGCAACATCTGTTGCGACCAATACATCTTTTCGTCCTTCACGAAAAGCTTCTACAGAGCGTGATCTTTCTTCCTGATCTATAAAAATGATTGGTTATATAAATAAATCAAATATTTAAAACATATTTAATATAATTTTTATATTTTATTGTATTAAATTTTAATTCAATGCACCTTTTCCGCCATGTATTGCTACTGCTTCAACACCTTTTAATAATAAATATTCGTGAATAGCATCCACATCTTGTTTTT
The DNA here is from genome assembly GCF_003254395.2 of Apis mellifera. Taxonomy (NCBI): domain Eukaryota; kingdom Metazoa; phylum Arthropoda; class Insecta; order Hymenoptera; family Apidae; genus Apis; species Apis mellifera. Next base: position 6,521,254 of record NC_037652.1, read on the forward strand.
TCTCGGCAAAAATAAGTACAGGTGGTGGAGTTTTTTGTAAACATTCTAAAAGATATACTATTTTAGCTTCTTGTTTGACATATTCAACTTCTTGCACTACGTTCATAGACGCTGCACCTGCGCGACCAACATTAATCGTCACAGGTTTTACTAAAGCAGAACGGGCAAAATTTTGAATCTTCTTTGGCATAGTGGCAGAAAATAATAACGTTTGTCTTTGACCCTATATAAAATATTCAAATGTAATGCAAATAATTTTTATATTTAATAAATGTATTATAATAAGATATGTTTACCCTGAAAAACGAAAAAATTGTTCGTACATCTTCTTCAAAACCCATATCGATCATACGATCCGCTTCATCCATACAAAGATATCGACAAACGCTAAGTTTTACCATTTTTTTATCTAACATATCCATTAATCTTCCAGGAGTTGCCACCATAATATGTACACCTCTATAATGAAAGAAAAGATATTATATATAGTATAATATAAATGAAAAAAATAGGATACTTACTTATTAATAACTTCTAAAGATTCTGATACAGGTACACCTCCAATTGCTAAACAACTGCGTATTTCAGGACAACCTGCTTGTCGTAAACTATTTGTATAATGTCGTATAATATCATAAGTTTGTTTCGCTAATTCTCTAGATGGACAAATAATTAAACCTAATAAAGAAGAAGAACAAGTTACATTTTATTTTTCATATCTTTTATTTTTTATTTTGTCAAAATAGCATATTCATACCGTATGGTCCTTCATTTCTCACAAATGGCATAGCCACTTCTTGTTCTAGACAAAACATTATAATAGGTAAAACAAATACTAATGTTTTACCACTACCAGTGAAGGCAATACCAATCATATCTCGTCCAGACAATCTATAATATATTAAAAATATAAAAAAAATTTAATATTGTATAAAAAATTATTAATGATATACAGTTAATGTACACTAACACTGTGGGTATTCCTTGAATTTGAATTGGTGTTGGTTTAACAATACCCTTTTGTTCCAGACCATTTAATATACCTCTATGAAATTTCATTTCTTTAAAACTTTTCAGTGGTGGTGGAACATCATCTCCTTCTACTAAAATTCTAAGTTTTCTCCTTATTCTTTCATGTCTTGCTTCTCCTGCAGTAAGAGCTGCTCTTGGAGGTCTCCAACTAGTCTTTATTGGCTCTTCATATTGAATACCTTTTGCTAATTCTGCTACACCCATTAAAGCTTTATTTTCTGCTACACTCTCTAAAATCTTTTCTTCTTCTTTTAATTGTTTCTCCATAGCACTTTCTTTTTTAGCTAAAATATTTTGTCAGTTAATTAATTTATTTATATTTGTATTATAATAAAATTTATAATTTATATATATATATATATATATATAAAATATATAATAATTATATAATTATATATATTATATAAGTATATAATTATATATAAATATATTTACCTTCTGCTAATTTTTTTAATTCTGTATGTTGATCTAACAAGGAAATATTTGATTTCCTTCCCCATACTTGTCCATCATCATCATCTGCATCATCTTTCTCATTTTCACTACTACTTTTCCCAATAATTCCAACAGCAGCTTCATCTTTAAGTTGTCCAAGCTTACCAAGCTTAGTTAATTGTTGTTTCTTACGTTCTTTAACTGGTACATAAGGAATATAATTATCATCTGTATCAAAAGGACTGCTTTCCTTTTCTTCTTCTCTTCTGTATCTCTATATTATAGATTCTTATTATTATTATTTATTTATTAGATTCTTATTATTTATTTATAAACTATGAATTAAAAACATTAAAAGATAAAGTAGCATTCAGATAATAAAGTAAATAACCTTTCGTGGAGGATCTTCTTTATCTTGTGCCATTGTCATATAATTATTATTAGATATTAATATTTTAATATTAGCAGAAAATTTAAATAAATAATTTTTACGTATTTATATATTAACTTTTTTTCTATTATAATTAAAAGATTATTTCTAATATCATTAACTTGTTTCTTAACCTATATCGATTATGTTTTTAAATTTTATAAAAATTAGATAATACATTTAACAAATATCTTATAAATAAGTTCATTGTTTAATATTTTAACCACTTAAAATATTTTGTGATTTGATTTTATTCAAAATTGATAGTTTTCACTAAACTCGATGTTTGATCACTTCATATTGAAATGAATTAATTCATTAATATTTATTCACTAATAACTGATTTTTTATTTAGATTTAACATGAATTAATTTAATTAGGTTTTTTGAATTTTTATAGATTTGAAATAATAAAGTGTAATTAAAAAAGAAAAATCAATAACAATATACACATGAGTATTTCTAAGGATAAGAGTTTTATATATACTATTTGCAGCGCTATGATGAACTTCCGGAATACTTAAGTTATTTGATCAAAGTATAGTTCGAACTGATAGTCGTTGAACACGTTTTTATCATGAATATTTAAAAATTTGTTTTCCATTTATCATTCATTTATATTTTTTAGCAAGAATATTGCTTTGTATTAATTTCAAATTATTTTTTTAAAAATTTATTAGAAATAATGTTTAAAAATACAAAAATAATAATCATTGGTGCTGGAGCAGCGGGTATTTCAGCAGCAGCCAGATTAATAGAAAGAGGATTAGAAAATATTATAATTCTCGAAGGAAAAGATCGAATTGGTGGTCGTATACATACAGTAGAATTTTGTAAGTTAAAAATAATAAATTCTTTTATTATTTTTAAATATATATACAAAAAATTAATTTTTATTTAATAAAATTAAGAATTTTTAAAACCATCATATTTTTATACGTTCAGCTGATAATGTTGTAGAATTAGGAGCACAATGGGTTCATGGTGAACATGAAAATATTGTTTTTGACCTTGCTTCCCCACACAAACTATTAGATTCATCAAAATGCTTCAATGATTTTGATAAACATATATTTGTTACTGCAAATGGAGAAATTCTTTCAAAAAAAGAAAGTGTAGAAGCATTTAAAATATATTATGATATTTCTGAGAACATATCAGATTCTATACATAATGCAGAATCATATGGAGAATATTTTATAAATCAGTAAGTATAAAAGTAGATATATCTGTATATATAAAATATATTTAAAATTTGTTTAAATATTATTTATTATATTTAAAATTAAAATATCATAGATAAGTTTATTTTGAACAATTTTGTAAAAGAATGTTCTTAATAAATGCATTAATATCATTTTCTCTAAACCATGCTTGCAAAGTTGGATGCAAATTTGCTTTTGCAACTGTATATACTTCTTTGTCAGAAACTATACATCTAAGTAAAAAAATATTTATATAAATAAATCATTATATTAATAAGTTTTTATAAATTTACCTTGTACGGTAATTGATACATTGATTTTTCATATATTCATGTCTTAATAAAGAATATATATATTTTACATATTTTGCATCTAACTTATTTTGATCTTCAATGTAAATTTTTTTAGAATTATTTATTCTTTCCAAATATCCTTGTGTTAATATAGGAATAATAAAATTTACCTAAAAATTAACACTTAATTAAGTTAAAGTAAAATTTTTTATTTAAAATAAATTTTATCATTTACCTGTTTAAAACAATCATCTATAAATTCTTCTGCTCTACTATATACATAATTTTCTTGTTCTTGAAGTATAAGAACTCCAATTTTAGGTTCTTTAGATCTAAATATTTTTGTTATATGTTGTGCAGTTTCTAAACCATCATCAGCAAATGTTAACATAACTATACTACCATATAATTTTTTTGTCTATTAATAAGATAAATACAAAGTATTATTTAATATAAAAAAGCATTTATTATATATTTTATAATACCTTTTGTAAATTGTGTACATGATTAGAGACTATTTCATTTTTTTTTATATCTTGTATAAAATAAATTGGAGTTAATACTAATGGAGCTTTCGGCATATTATTTGGTCTTAATATAGTTGATTCTATATAAGTATAAAAAAAATTTATAAATTAAATTATAAATAATTACTACTATTGCTTTTGTAATAAATATTAAAATACCATCATTTTTAGCATTTTGTGAAATTTCATGAATTAAATCATAAATATCATTTTTTATTTGAATAATTATATCAAAATGTTGTATTTTTTGTAAAGCATTTAAAATCTTATCAATAGTTGCTTCAACATGTTGCACATAAGTTAATAATACATAATAAGTTGGATCTTGTAAACCTTTAAAATCATAATCTATACACTGTAATAAAAAAATTTACAAAAAAAAACATAAGTTTTAAAAATAATACAAAAATTAATATTATATGCATACACGAATTTGTTCTATTGATAAACCCATATGTGCAGCAAAATCTTGCCATCCATTATAAGTCTTGTTTGTAGCAGTAGAACTTAATAATAAACATAATTTTTGTAATGTAGGTTTTCCAATCTGTTCAAATAAATAGGAAGCATGAATTTGTCTTGTAATTCTTTGAATATTTATAATTACTGTATCTAAATTTGGAGGTCCATTAACTTCTTTTCTTAATTTTTCCAATTCTGGATCAACATTCCTAAAATAAAATTTTTAATAGTTAATAAAAATATGTTTCTTTGTTAAAGTTTCATTAAAAAATATTTCTTACCTTTTTGGAAACATATTTATAAAATTTATACTTTTATATCTTTTATAAAGAGATACAAATTTTTATCATAATTTATAATACAATATAATAATTAAATCTTTTATCATTTATAACACAATTACACTATTATAATGCAAAAATTATACTAAATATAGTATAGTTTTCTTTCTCTTATTTCAAAAATGATTCATTTCCGATTTGATTTTACCGCTAAAATTCAAATTTTTATAATTAAAATTACATTAATTGTAATGAAATTATATTAAATTATATTAAATATTTTAGATTTTATAAAATATTTAATGAAAATCCGTTTACTAGTCGTGATAGAGCAGAACAATTATTAGATTGGATGCACAAATTTGATAATTCTATTCAATGCAGTGATTCATGGTTTGATGTTTCTGCAAAAGAAATTACAAATTATTGGACTTGTGATGGAGATCTTGTACTTAATTGGAAAGATCGTGGTTATAAAACATTATTTGATTTATTATCTGTATGTATATTTGTTATCAATAATGATTATATTATATTTTATCTATATAATATTTATTGCTTTTTTCCAGCAAAAAATATCAACTACCAAGAATAATTTGTCCATAATAGAAAAAATAGAATTTAATAAAAATGTTGATAATATTAATTATATTTCAAATGATAATATAGTTGTAAAAACGAAAGATAATTCAAAATATATGGCATCTCATGTTATATTTACTGCATCTCTTGGTGTATTAAAAGAGAAACATATGACAATGTTTACTCCACTTTTGCCTGAAAGAAAACAGAATGCAATAAAGGCACGTAAAGTTTAATGCTGAGTTTAATGAGTCCTATAAAAATTTGTCTCTTTTTGATATGCACTTGATTTGAAATGCAATTATAATATATTATTTAGGGTTTAAATATTGGAACTGTAAATAAAGTATTCTTGGAATTCCCACATAGATGGTGGCAAGAAGAATGTGCTGGTTTTAATTTAATATGGTCCAAGGAAGATAAAGAAAAATTTATTGCATTATATGGACAAGTATAATTACTTTCTTTAATATTAATAAATATCATCAATATTTGTTTTTAAATATATTGACCATATATGATTTAGGAATATGAATGGCTATGTGATATTTTTGCACTTATTTCTGTGGATTATCAACCAAGAGTACTATGTGCATGGATCTCTGGTAAATTTGCAAAACAAATAGAATTACTTTCTGATATTGAAATATCTGATGGATTGTATTTATTACTTGAAATGTTTTTAAGTAAAAAATATAATATCCCAAAATTTGATCAAATACTTAGGTAATAATCTATAATATTTTGTTTTATATCTTTCATAATAACTTATATAATAATAATATATATTATTTATAGATCATCATGGTATACAGATGAATATTTTCGTGGATCATACACTTTTAAAAGTATAACGACTGAAAAACTAAATGTAGAAACAAAAGATTTGATTGATCCTATTGTAACAGCTAATGGAAAACCTGTATGTATTTTCATAAACCAAATAATTAAGAAAAATCGAATTTTGTTATGTTTTTAAATAGTTATATTTGCTTAATAGATAATTCTTTTTGCTGGAGAGGCGACACATGAACATTATTATTCTACTGTGCATGGAGCAGTTGAAACTGGCTTCAGAGAAGCTGATAGAATAATAGATTTTTATAGGTAAATTTTATAATTTCTTAATTATTGTTTGAAATTTATTTTAAATAAAATAATTGCTAGTAAAAGCTGAAATAAAATTTTTATTTATATATAATTCTATGGATTAAACAATTATTGATTCTAAGATAAATTCATTTTTGCGATCATTGCATGATTTAAAAAATTTTTTGTTGTATCTTTTACAAATATTTTTTTTTTATTTTTAAAATTAATAATTAGATAGTAAAACATTTATATACACATACACACATATATACAAAGAGAATTTATATAATTTTTTACATCTGCTTTTTTTTTATTCATATTTGTATTTGTATTTTCTTTTTTTTTAAAGTTAGATATTCTTTGATTATTTTTTTATAATCGATTCAGAAATGGAAATACATATAAAAATAGAGATTTTACAAAAGTTTTTTTTTAAATTAATCGTGCTTCGCACGTGATATTAACTATTACACATATACTTTCGTACTATTCCTATCTCGCATAGATGAGATGTTTTCTGCTACCCGGATGTTGGCTACTCGGATATTTAATACCGAGCAGCATTTATCAGGGTGCAACAGATTTCTTTTCCTTATTTTCTATTTTGAAAAAGAGGTATGAGCATAAAAATTAATTTTAGTAAAAACGTTTATATTGAATCATATATTCTATTTCTATTGATTAGCATGCTTCTTCTTAGGCCGATAAAGTTTCTGCTCTAACCAGAGCCAGTTTCTTCATAACGGATTACGGTAAATTATAAACTTACTTGATGCTTCACATTATAAAACATCTTTATATGATAAATTAAGTATATATTTGCAACGTACATTTTTATGTAATTATCTTTTTCATGACTAATAAATTATATATTTTTATTATTTAGCAATTATATAGTTTTATTATCTTATGAAAAGAAAGTTAAAATACATTAAAAATTTTTATATTAAAAAAAAAAAGAAAAAGATATGTGCATGTTTATTTTTGCTATGTTATTGATTATACTATTATTTATTTACAAGTAATAACATTTATGTATTAAGTAATATTTTTTTTATCATAGATTATTATCATATAAATGTAATAAATTATTACATTATTTATTTAAATTTTTATTATTATTATATAATAATAATAATCTGTGTATGTAAATATATATATATATATATATATATATATCAAACATTTCTTGTAATCTCATACAAATAATCTCAGTCAAAATTTAATTTTAAAAAATTCTAATCACGTAGAAAACGTGGTTGGATAAACAGCTTCGATAAATTGGAAAGGACAGCAAATCAAACAATAGCAAAAACAAAGCTTGTAATAATAGGTGCAGGCATTGCAGGATTAGCAGCTGCGAAAACATTAGAGGATGCAAATTTCAAAGATTATCTATTAATCGAAGGTAATTGAATCTGGAACAAAAGTCATTTAAAAAGTATAATTTATTTATTTATTTATTTTTTCAGCTCAAAGCGAAGTCGGTGGTCGAATTCAATCAATACCATGGAATAAAGGTTGGATAGAATGTGGTGCACAATTTGTACACGGTGACAAAAGTCCATTAGCACAATTATGTTATAAACATAATTTGCTCTCAGATATACAATGCAAAGATGGTCAAGGAATTTTTATTCGTGACAATGGTTGTAAAGTAGATGAAACTTTGATAGAAGAGATAGATGATCTTATTCGTAATACATTGGAAGATTGCGAAGATTATGAAAATAAGGATATCAAAATAGAGTATGAAAATATTGGTGAAGTTTTAAGGGATTCTTTCAATAAACACTTGCTTCAAAAAAATGATTCAGAAGCAATAAAAACTATAAAAAAGGAAATTTTTGATTGGAATGTTAGATTCCTCGTAATAGATAATGCATGTTTTACGATCGATGAATTATCTACAAAATATTGGGGAAAATTTAAGGTAAATACAAGAAAAGTTATAATAATATATGACAAATTTTTTAAATATATATTACTTGATAATATTAAACTGTATGTTTTTATAGTTTGTTGGTGGTCCAGAACATCTTTCGTTTAAATCCTGATATAAGGATTTAATCCAACTCATTACTAATGATTTGGAAAAAAAAAATTTACATCTAAATACCTCTGTAGATTCAATCGAATGGCAAAAAACAATAAAAAATAATAATTTCGATTCTCCACTTGTATTAAATGCTTCTAATAATACTCGCATTCTTGCGGATTGTGCAATAATTACTTGTTCTCTTGGTTATTTAAAAGAGAATTATAAAACAATGTTCATTCCATCTTTACCATCTCACTTTAGTGAAGGAATTGAATGTTTGGGCTTCGGTTTAATAAATAAAATTTTTCTCGATTATGGTATTTCTTGGTGGAAACCTAATACTAAAGGATTTCAACTACTTTGGAAAGAAGGAATGTTTTGCAATAAAAATCTAGCTCTATGGACTAGAGATCTCACAGGATTCGATGTTGTGCCGAATCACGAAGGTGTACTTCTTGGTTGGATCGGAGGACGCGGAGCTTGCATTATTGAAACTTTAAGCGAACAGCAAATTGCAATAGATTGTGAAAATTTACTTAAATATTATTTAAAATTTGATAAAATACCTCCAATAAAAAAATGTTTTAAGACACAATGGGGTACAAACAAATATATTCGAGGTAGTTATAGTCATATTACAACAAAATGTGATAGGAATAATATTACACCAAATCGTTTATCAGAACCGATATGGAGTAAAGTAATAGAAAAACATAATACCAAGGTATGAAAACCAATAATTGATAATATTGATGTAATGAATAACATTTTTTTTATTTTAGGATATACCCATCATTTTGTTTGCTGGTGAAGCAACACATGAAAATTTTTATTCTACGACACATGGTGCTTATGATACTGGCGTGAAACAAGCACAAATTTTTCTACAGCATCACATTCTTAATTGTTAACGATAGTGTAAATATAGATAGAATTATAAATATATAATTGTATATGAGTCTTCTTTGTACATAGTATGTATATAGTATACGTAGGCATATATTTCAAGTATATAAAGTTAGTATATAAAGATAAAATAAATAAAATAATTATATTTTATATTGTATAGTTTCATATATATAATTTTTAATCAGGTCATGTTCAATTTACATAGCTATATATTAATAATATGTAATAAATGTAATATGGCCTATACGCTATAATTACAAAATGTCTATAATTAAATAAAATTTACTATTTTATCATATATTATTAATTGTACGATTATTTTTATCATAAAGATTTATCAACCTTTCAGCTTCTCTCCATCCAGAGCCAATAGCTCCATGTACTGTAGAAAAGTAATGTTTATTAGTAGCTTCACCACCGAATAAAATTATCTAAAAGAAAAAATATAAATTAATTTTTATATATTTTAAATTATTTTAATAAAACTTTTAATAAAACCTACTGGCTTTCCCTTTTTCATAATTGGTTGGGATAATTGCAGCGCGCTAGAATTTGTTTTTACTGTTTCTATACTTTGATAACTATATGTACCGCGGAAATGTTTATTTTCATGCCATTTACTTCTACAAACAAAATGAGTTCTGTTAGAATGAGATTAAAATAAAAAAAATATATATAACAGCGAAGGATGATACCTTATCATCGCTGTTGGCCTACTGACATTATAATTTTTTGACAACAAATTGTATAACATCTCTACTGTTTGATCAAAAACTTCGTCATCAGTGACATCATCCATTAAACGTGCACCTTTTCCAGATACCCATACATATAATAAACGAGGCTTGTGTTCGACAAAAAAGAAACCTACCGCATAAGGCATCCATCTCGTTTTTGGCTAAAAGAATTACATATATATTCCAAAATATATATACTTTTTCTCGATGCAAAGTTAAATTCTTACATTACTATCAAGCTTCTTCCTCTCTTCTTTACTCCATAAAATCCTATATCCTATTTTATTTGTATCTTTGACATTAAACCAAGTATCGTTAAATGCTAAAAATATTTTACAAGCATTTCCATATCCTATTGCCTAAAGTAGAAATTAATTATTATTAATTAAATTTTAATTTTTGCAAAAATAAAAAAAAATATACTTTAATATTTCTAATTTTTGATTCCGATAATGGAGGATTAAATAATGTTTCGTGCTGTTCTTTAAGCACTCCTAAAGAAGGCGTCATAATAACATGATCAGCTATATATTCTTTTCCATCGAGGGTCGTTACTTTTACGATATTATCTTCACTTGAATAATCAACTTGTGTTACTTCAGCATTGAGAATCGTTTTATTCAATACGGGTAGTTCTTCTTCTGGATTTGGAAATTTTTTCTATTTAAAAGATATAGAATAAATTGATTTATTCAATGATTAAAAATTAATCATCGTAAGGTGATTAGCACAAACCATTAATATATCTAGAATAGTGCCATATCCTCGTTCTTTCCAATTAATCGCTGGATCTCCCTTACATATTTCATATTCCAAATATCCTTTCGCTGCGATATCGTACCAATTATCAGCAGGATCGTAACCAATTTGCATCATATTGAAAAGCCATAATAATTGATCCTGTAGCGTTTCATTTAATTCCGGAAATTGCGTAAAATCGTCTTTCAACCTAATGCAATACTCATTTTAAATCCATATATATATATGATATACCGTAACATACACGCTTCGCTTTAGATATGAATTCAGGATAGGAATATAATAATAAGTTTTTATTAAATTTATTTTTAAAAAAATTATTTGTTAAAATTATAATCTTGAAACATAAATAAAAAAATATAAATTTAAGAATATTAGGAAGCGCATGTGTTTTGCCGGTAATTTCATAATGTTTTAAATACTAAATCAGTTTTTATAATAAATGATTATATTCTTTTTCAGAAAAAATTTGTAGTAATAAACTTAATAATTACGATGCATTTGTCTAAGAATTTTTTTATCCTGAGTACACTCATGAAGCGGTGGTACAACAACATGAAATTCGTACTTATTTTCGAAACATTCGCCGATGGAATCGTAACACTCGTTATTCGTTATGTATTCAATCGAGTCTAAGTAATTGAAGTAACTATCTGTAAGATTTTTTGTGATTCTGGTATCAATCAACTCGCCTGTAGATGTGTATACTTCATCATCGTGTGGCTTAGAGTTATCTGTAATATTCAAAGGAGCTACCAATTCATACACAACATTTCCCTTTTCTCCGTGAATCCATTGCGCGCCTAAATCGACCAGATAATCATCTATAAACGTACACAGATTCTTGGTCAATTTTTTCTCAAAATGTATACAAACTTTCCATTGAAGCTAACTCACCAAATTTGACTGTATTCACACGTCCACCGATTCGATTTTCGGCTTCTAAAATTATAAGATTTTCCAGGCCATTTTCAATTAATTTCGCCGCAGCTGCGATACCAGATGCACCTGCACCAACGATCACTATTCGTGGCGATTTGGTATCGTCGGAAAATGTGCCTGAGATCAGGCAAAATAGGAAGATCATGCAATAGAGCATCTTGAATACTAAAATGAACTCTGTACGCGCAAACTTTTATCAATTGACAGATTGGACATCTAGTTTTACGCAATGATACTTGCTTTGTGCTCTTATTTATACAGCAATTTGCTTTTGCGAGGAAATAGTAGTAGTAATATCTGGAGCACGCAATTTGTAGTAATAACATTAGTTAGATAGCGATTAATAATGAAAGATTATCATTAAAGAATAATGATAATTATTTATAATTTACTTACATTACATTATTTATCGTTTAATCTTGTGTAATCATCATTAATTATTATTAAGAATTATTATTATTAAAAATAATAAACATTTTTTATAAATTGAAGAAATTTTTAAATTTTTTTCATTTTTTTCTTTTTTTTTTATATATTTTTATTTGATTTTAAAACCATAAATTTTAATAATTTTTTTAAAATATACAATAAAACAAAATCATAAAGTATGTTTAAATAAGAATGATTTAAAAATAAAAAATTATTCAAAGGATATGTCATTTTTACTATATATGAATGGGTATTTAAATTGTAGTAAAAAACGATTTCATTGTCATTATAAAAAATAATAATATGTCATTATAAAAAATAATAATGATCCGGAAAATTCCTTTACGATAAGAAAACATTGATTAAAATGTAACTTATCACAAAGTCACGTGACGAGAATATATAAAAGAAATGCACAAATTAACCAATCAAATGTTCTTTCGATTACTATACATTGATACGTAATATATTACATAGATTGGATCGTTGGGTCTGTGAGTTATTTTTATTAAACGTGTATATCTCTATAAATATTGCTGAGTATTTGTCAAAATAAAATAAGAGATAGAAACTTGACGTTAACGATAGAAAAATCATGTTTTTTATTTATCGAATATTATACTAGCAATGCAAATAATCTTTTTCTTTTTTTCATATTATTTTAATTGAAGATCAAGAAAAGATGTGTTACTTAGAAATGACACTTCTATTTAAAATTTTTACGATATTTTTATTATTTAATATAGAATTAATAATATCATCGAAAAGTACAGGTTATATATTTTTATATATTATAATATATCTTATTTTTTATATTAAGTACTTTAAATACTTATAATGTAGAAGATGATTTATTATTTTTAATTTCTAATTATATATATTAATAAATTATTTTTGTTAAATAACAAATAAATATAACTTAATATATTTTTAGGAAATTTAAAAAAACAAACATTTAACCTGCTAAAATTAAATGAAAATATAAAAAATAATCTAATTTTTCAAAAACGTAACGTAATCGAAGATATGCATTATCAAAAAAATCCTTTGTCAAATGTGCCAGTGTTTCCTTTCTCATTTTATAAAAATAATGGAAAGAATCAAATAGCTGTAAATAACAAATCAGTCAAGAGAACAAAAAATCATAATATTAATCTATTTTTTCATATTCATAATTCTTTTTTACAACAAAGTGCCTCTAGTACAAATAATCTTACAGAAATGGTTTCTTCAAATAATCCACGTATTACTATAAATATGCCAAATGAGAGAATATCATTGAATAATGAAGTTCCAAGTGAAATAAATTCAAATAAAAAAACAAAATCGGAGCTTAGTAAGTACTTATAACATAATCATTATAAATAGTTTATAATATTAATAATTAATAACTTTGTTATAATAGAATGCGAAGAATATGGAAAACAATTCTTAGACACAACAGACGTATTGCCTCTAGTGGGCATAAATTCAGAAGTGATTCAGATAACTAATCAAAAGTGTAAGCCTCCAAATCATCTTGTTATTGGAGGTGTTAATACTTCTCCTGGAGAATTCCCTCACATGGTTGCTCTAGGAACAAGAAGTACAAATGAAATATTTAGTTTTTCATGTGGTGGTACTCTTATTGCATCAGAATGGGTACTTACTGCAGCACATTGTACTTATGGGCCAAAGTATTATTTATTTTATTCATTGTTATAAATTTTTAATATGAAAATTAGAAATATTATTTAATCTTATTTATTAACAAGAAATATTATTTTTTGTTAAATAGAAGTCCTACAGATGTTCGTATTGGTGTACATAATATAAAAAATGATCAACAAGGTATCATAAGTACAATCAATAAGATAATAAGGCATCCAAATTTTAAACCTCCTGCTATGTATGCTGATATAGCTCTAGTAAAATTAAATACAGTTATTGTCTTTAACAAATATATAAGACCTGCTTGTTTATATCAAGAATATGATACTGTACCTGCACAAGGATGGGTTACTGGATGGGGTGTTACAGAATTTAGTAAAACTGAAATATTAATATTAAATAAAACTAACAAAATTTTTCTTTAAAAAAATATATAATATAAAATTTTATTAATATTTTTTAGATGAAGAAAAACAAAGTGATGAACTGCAAAAGACATTCCTTGATATTGTTGATAATGTAGCTTGTGCAATAAAACACAATCAATCTATAGCAATACCACATGGAATTACACCAAGTATGATCTGTGCAGGAGATTCTCATGGTGGATGGAATAAAGATACTTGTCAAGGAGATTCAGGAGGTCCTTTACAAATATCTCATCCGAAAAATATGTGTCTCTTTCAATTATTAGGCATCACTAGTTTTGGACAAGGCTGTGGAGTTGTTAATACACCTGGAGTATATACTAGAGTTTCACATTATCTTAATTGGATTGAAGATATTGTTTGGCCATAAATTTTTTGGTTTATTGATGTAAATCTTGTTTTGCAAAGATAAAAAACTTTTTATTTTCCGAGCAATTATTTTGACTGATTTAAAAGTGTAAAATATATTTGATATTGGTAATACTTAAAAAATATACAATAAATATAACATTAGATAAAAGTATTTGTTAAAGATATTGTGATCGATATATGTACATATTGAATAATTTTTTTGATGTACAAAGACTGTATTTATATTGATTAAGGTTGACATTAAAATTCTCAGACTATATTATATTAATCAAAGTATAGTTTGACTAGAATATTTTTAAATCTGTAAAAACGATATTTTTTATGACTGTAAAAAACAAGTATAACTTCTGTAATTATTAATAGAGAAATTATACTCAAGATATTTTTGTATCATGAATAGTTTTCCATGTAAGACCATCTCCATATGGTCCATGAGTAGATGGAAAAAGTATATACCACCAATTTCTGTAAGATCAAATAATAAAATATAATAATTATTATATTGAAAAATTATGTATTAATAATAATTTTATTTTTAAAATTACCTTCCGATTATTCCTAAAAAAAGTTTCCAATTTTGTCTTGGTCCAAAATTATATGGATTTTGATATACTTTTCCAAGTATCTTGTACTTTTGTGTTTCTGTACTATTTATACGCGCTTCTATACTTGTTTCTCCTCTTGTAATAAGACCTGCATGCCACCATGTAAGTGCTCCTAATGCTGCAAATGTGGCTACACAAATTAGTGCTGCAAAAACTATAAGTCGACGTTTCCATTCTTTAATGTTTGTATCTGCAGCTTTTTTTGCTATTTCAGCTAATTCTTCTTCACTTAGATGATCTAATGACTCAGTCTGAAAAATAAATAGATAATAAATAAATATAAAAGAAAATGATTCTTATCTGAATATCTTTTGTAAATAAAATCATAATTACCATAGGAATTATTTCAGAATTATTAATGCGCACTGGATGACCATCTAATTCTGGCTCCTGTGCTGGAAAGAATTCTTGATATGCAATCTCTACACCAAATAGCATTATGAATAAAATACCAAGTACTGTGAAAACCATATATTGAAAGAAATGCCTATGATTATAATGACCAACACAATTGTTTAACCATGCTGTTTCTTTGTTTAGAAAACATACAGAATTTTAAGAAAATTTAAACATTAAATAATAAATTCAAAAGGATACGGCAGTGATGATCCATTTTAAGAATACATCTATTACATACAGAACAATGATGGGTCCTAGGAGGCTTTGGTTTAATACATTTTTTACAAATACTCACAGCCTCTGGTATAAGACCACCTTCTGGTGGATAACCAGCTGGAACATTTACACCCATATAATAATGAAAACATACATTTATTAATAACCAATTTCCAATCACTAAGAGGATTATTGTCATCAATGGACTTTTTTCCCACCAATATGGTAGACCAATGTAATATGCAATGTATACAATACTTGCAGTTAAAAGGCTTACCATTACTACAAATACCTATAAACTGTCAAGCTTAGTAAATACATTGTGACCAATAACAATTATTTTTTTAAAAATCACACAATATAAATTAATATATTATAATATAAATAAAATTAAAAAAGATTATAAAAATACTCACAGGTCCTAAACATGCAGTAAAATTTTCTACAAACCAGAACATTGGTTCCAAAAGTATATCACAAACATAACTCCAATTTAAAAATTCATTATAAAATAAAGATTTTGTAATGATCTGTAGACGCCACCACTTCTGTTTTAAATTAAGTCTAAAAACAATAAAATATAATTATATATATTAAAACATAAACATAAATAATAAAGTTTTTTTTCATTATTTTTTGTTACTCACTTAAGGATATTAGGTGTTTTAGTTAAAGACCATTTTATTCGTACCATTTTCTTCTAATATAAATATTTACATGAACTTTCTTAAAACTTCAGTAGAAAATTTTTATATTTAAAAATAAAATTAACCGCAAATATTAGCATTGAAAGATAAACAATTGTTATACCATACACTAAGTAGCATCTTGAATATTATATTAAAAATTCTTTTATAATATACAATTTTAAACATTTTTTTCATAAAACATATAGTTCAAAATATTCTTTTTTATTTATTATAAATTAAAGCATCGATAATGATTATTTTAATCCAACTTTAACACAAAAACAATTTTACTGATGAACATATCCTATATATAGGCTATAATTACTCCAGCGCCGCTCAAACTCGGAAATAAAAAATCCTATACATTTTATCAGAGATAAGATATATACAAAAATATGTATATATATATATATATATATATATATATATATATATATATATATATATATATATATATATATATAGATTTTGTATTCTGAATTACTGTTTAAGAAATGATATATTTTATATATGCAAAATGTCCTAAAAATATGAAAATATCGGTAATTGGAAATTCCTGAGATAATTTTAAAGCAATATTTTTTTTTACAACAAAAATTTTTGTTGTAACTTTATTAGTAAGTTACAAAAAGCAGTGGTCAATCATGTGCATAGACTAATCGAATTTCCATTGCTATACTCTTATTATATGTAAAATTATCGATTCAAAATAGAATAAAATAACAGAATTGAATTAGAATAAAAGAATTATAATTAATGATAATCAATTTTTTTGTCGACATAAGAATGTATATGATAAAATAAGAAATGATATAATATATATATCATATATATATATTAGATAAGATATAAAATAAATGTAATATTCAGCATATCTCTTATCCTATGCCAGAAACAGTATTTTAGTATCATTCAAAATATGTTTTTTAATAAGAGATGGAGTGAAATTATAATTTTTAAGAATACATCTATTACCTTATTTTGTTTTGAAGAAAAGTTATCTTTGGTATTCAAAAGATGGCAATAAGAGTCAATTCTAATGTATTTCTATCTTTTTCTCATTATTTCTATCTTTTTTTATGTTTCATTTACGACAGTCTAAAGATGGCGTTGATTCCATAATATTTTATATTTATTTTTTACATTTACTATTTTAAACTGCCATATTTTCAATAGCAAAACATTTTTCCATCATTTTATTAATATCTATTTATAGATAGATTTGATTTAATTAAAATCTGTTTTATATTTATCTCTTATATTTATCTTTTTAAATTACTTTTAGATATGAAAATATATATAAAAAATATATAAAATGTATGGAAATATAGGAAGAATGATAAAAGAAGAAGAAAAGAGTAATAAAATGAAAATAATAAGAAAGAAGAAAAAGGAAGATGATAAAAAAGAGAAAAAGAGAGAATGATAAAATAAGAAAAAAGAGGAGACAAAAAGATGATAAAAGAGGAGAGGAAGAGAAAGATGGTAAAGAAGGGAAAGAAGAGAAAGATAATAAAAAAGGGGAAAAATCCTATACGAATTTCTTATACAAATAACAATTAATTAATTTATTGTTCCTGAATAAAATGTAATTCGATGTAATTTTTTTCGATAAAAAAATATTTGTTATATTCAACAAACTTTATTCAATACATGTTGCTTGAATTTGTTCGTACTCGGTCGGCGATGCATATCCAATACTACTGTTGCTATCCTTCGAACTAGATGTCATATAATTGAACGATCAGTCTATTCTAATCTGTGATTCTCTTTAACAAAATGAATTTTATTATTTATATTTACATTAATTCAAATATAAAGAATAAAAAAAACTTTAAAGAATATGAAATTTATCGAAAATAATATATATGATACATATTGCATTTTATAATTATAATTATTTTTATTTCATGTACAATTTATAATGTTAAAAGAAAAATTATTAGTACCAATCTTATTTTAAAAGATAATCGTCATACTTTCAATATTTAAAATCAAATTTGATATTATTAAATATAAAAACTATTTTTTTTAATACTTTCAATTTATCTCAAAAAAAAAAAAACAATTAAAATTGAGCATAGATAAAAAGAATTGAAGAATATCTCATCATAAAACAGTATAATTATTGTTTTAACAGTATGATTATTGATAAAAAAATAATGAAAGTAATCGATTCAAATTGTTATACACATAAATATACAATTTATCAGCAATTTATCAGCAATCAGTTTGTAAAAAAATTGATTCCTGAATGGAACTGATATAAGATATATAACAAATATTTTTGTATAGGATGTGCTAGTTTAAATTTGCATATCCCAGAGAAATTGAATGTATAAACGTTGAATTGATCTCTTTATATCCACATGACATTATATGTAGAACATTTTAGATCACATCTTTTCAAATATAATATGGATATTTTAATAAACTTGAGAAATTCAACAAATTCGATGATATTTGTACACATAAGATTTAGAATATCTCGAATATGCGCCAATAATTTTCATTATTGCGAGCGCAATACCTTGCTTCAATTTGATAGAAGACAAGTAATAAGTAGTTGATAGTAATTACAATATTAATAACAATATTTTTTATGCGATAGTAATAATAAATGTAATAAGGTACGAGAGAATCACACGAGGCGTCGATCTTAGAGGATCACGTTTCTCTTGATTGGTCGAGGGTACTACGATACGCTATTATTGGGTTACTAACTATATATGTTCCATCGTACATGGGTCTTTGAAGGTATTGTAAAATCTATGATCTATAATATATGCGAATCTTTTAACTTATTATAGCGTTAAATACGTTTGAACTTTTGCATATTTTCTTGCCATATTTCCTAACATGAATGAAGAATCTGGAAATATTCAAGAATATAGCAGGAAGATCGAAGAAAACTTTTATATTGATTCATACAAGAGCTAAAACGATTGTCAAATGTTATTCGCATATACTTGAATTTAACAATCTTGAACAAACTTTGAATAAATTCTCTCTACGAATTTCTTGAACGCTTTATTATTTTGTAAGCTATATTTAAATTTTGGAATGTAAAAGTTTCGAATAAATTTTTAATTAATAATCTTATAATTATATTCGCTGCAAGATAACAAAATGACCCAAACGATGGATAATAATCGAAGCTCTTTGAAAATACTTTTTTAATCGTACTTAACCACAGTAATGGTTATCAAGTACGTTTACATTTTGTTTGTTTAATCAGAGAAAATTGAACGATCGTGAAAAAGTAAAACTGCTTCGTACGTGCACCGTGAAATTATTTAAAGGAGTACAGAATATTTCTTA
Organism: Apis mellifera; assembly: GCF_003254395.2. NCBI lineage: Eukaryota > Metazoa > Arthropoda > Insecta > Hymenoptera > Apidae > Apis > Apis mellifera. The sequence continues at coordinate 6,541,089 of NC_037652.1, forward strand.
ACTCGTGAAAATAGAAGTTTAGAGGAGATATAGAAGTTAAGAAATATTAGATCGCTTTGTGAATTTTACGGAAAAACGTTATAGCATAATTTGATAAAATTCTTAAAGTTTTCTTAAAGTTTAGATGTTACGTTTAAATATAGAGTTCAGTCTCCGTTTTAACGAATCTGGAGATTGATTTGTTCCCATCGCATCGATCTTACCTAAACAATTCTGTATTGTACGTACAATAACCGCTCGATAACTTGCTCTGAATTATTAAATTCGTACCGTTAAAATTTTAATGAAAGATATTCTCATCCTTCAAGACGATACAAGATATAATATTTTTTGATGCCGAAATCAAAATTATGTGTAGCACAAATTCATCTTCTTCTTTTATAGCTGAAATATTTTTCTTAAATTAAAAATAAAGTCATAGTCGCGCAATTGTTAGTCGCACAAGGATTAGCACATGCAGGAAGATGTAAGAAGGAATTCTATTCGGGGATAATACTGTTAATTTCATCATGCATTCAATAGCACGCTTGAAAGACTGGGTAGGTAGGATAAGTACATATTTACAAGCAACGTTCGATGAAGTCGAACTAGTAATTTCAATCGAAATTCAATTCCTTTCACAAAGTATTAAATATTAAACGATACGACCAAATAGTCGAATTTCTAGAAACTTACTGACAGAACTCGTTCGAACGTTGCATTACAATTTTAAGGGGGATTCGAGAGTCTTGGGAATTTGGAGTGAGGATTATAAAATAATTATAAAGATCTCATAAGACGGTATCAAGCGTGTCGAGACTTCGCAAAAGTTGTTCGTCCTTGGAACACCATTGTACTAGTTCTTCGATTGTCACCACGCCATCTTTGTTCGCGTCCATTAACTGAGGATGAAAGATTCATCAATTTATAATTCAATTTTCTTATTGATAAAAAAAAAGAATACTTTTAAATAAATCACGTGTACAAATGACAAAAGTGAAATCGATACTCACGTGAAAAATACGATCGACATGTTCCCGAGCCGCCAAATGCGGCTCGACTATTTGTGGCTGAGTGTAACGGCCCAACATCTCATAAATCGAACCAACAACATCCAACATTTCCTCTTTACTGATCAATCCATCACCGTCCAGATCGTAAAGTCCAAATATCCATTGCAGCTTTTCCTCTACCGATCCTCTCGAAACTTTCGACAAAATAGTCAAGAATTCCTATGGATACAAAAAGGAAAAAAAAAACGGGCGACTATCTAAAAATCGTATCTACTCGAGTTAAGTGTATACACTCATCAAAAGATCCTCACTTCAAAGCTTATCTTTCCAGACGGTTTCCTCTTCATAGTGTTGAAGACATAATGAGCATACTGGCTAGCGTCTGAAAGAACGTTGATCCTTTCTCCGTTGAAACTACATACTTATATACAACGGTCAACTTATCTCACCGCTACTTACCACCTTGGGGGAAGAACTGTGAGAAGATCTGTTTAAAAGCTTCCTCGTCGACGAGGCCCGTGGGACACTCCTGCTTAAAACCGCGATAGATAAGCTGTATTTCCTTCCTCGAGAATCTGGTGTTGGCCGCCAATGTGGAAAGCTCCTCCGGCTTGTGCCTGCCGCCAAGGGCAAGGGCACCGGCGGTGGAACCCCCTAAAATGCCCCCGAGTTCTTCAAGTTCGCCCTCTGTAAGTTTGCCAATAGGCGCTTCACTCCTAAGACTGTACCACGCGTTCGAGATACTCCCCTCTCACCTTCGATCAAAGTGTGCGTCTTCCTCTAACACCAGGCTAAGGGAAAAAACGCCGTTCTTTCTCTCTCACTAGCAGGCACGAGAGAAGATGGCGCGTATCTACTTACGAGATAAAGTGCAACGAGCTCAAGAATACGCATTACTAGGGAGAGGATGCGCCGGGTGCCCGAAGGATGGAAACACGTCAGACGTCTTCATCCTCCGGGCAACCTGCCTACACCCCCCTTCGATAAATACGGGGGATTCTACGGGAGACAGTGCGCGCATTGCCAAGACGGATAGTACCTGGAGATATACAGGTGCGTAGAACTTGCAGGCGGAGAACTCGTGAGCGAAAGATAACGGGAAGAATTATTATTGCCCAGGTAAAACATTTCGACTTGAAAAGAAAAAAAAAAAAAGGACCGATTAACGATTTACGATCGGTATCCAAATAAGTAAAGATTTTTATCGATGATTTTTCGTGTTTTACTTGGGAGAGAATATAATAAATAGAAACGATATTCGCACGATTCCATCTTTTTTTTTTTTCGATCGACGATGGAAAGATGCGTGAAGTTAATAGAGAGAGAAAGAGAGGGAGAAAGAAAGAGAGAGAATAGAGAAATTGTCGCTAAAAATCAAAGAGAGTCTAAGTTGTTAAAAGATATATTATATTCGGAAAATTATAATACACTTCGAAAGATTGTGAAATTTTCATCAGATCGATCGAGTAATGCAGCATCGAGTATCGCTTTCATTCACGGGTGAAAGTTAAACTTTGATTGATAATTTCGTGGGTGGAAATTTTCAGCGCGACACGACCGTCTAGACGCGCTTCTTATCGAAGCCGCGCTACGTAAAATCGATATTCATTAACACGAAGCGCTATAAATAATAATTACCGACATCGAAAATAAAATTCAAGATCAAACGAAAGCGCACACCCAATGCTACATCTCGTGGATAGAGAATCGAGCGCTAAAGAATAATTGCAACTCTCTATAAAGGATGCACCTAATCATAGAAATACCTAGCTAAATCGACAATTCTACCAACATACTCTACGAGAGACTGCTGTATGTATACTGCTACACGAATAATAATAAATACTACTAAATTTACGGAAATACGCGACATTGGCACGCGTTCACCTATTTCGTTGGACATTTGCGAATTCCACAAGTTGCCTTTCAATCTCTGCATCGATCGATCAATTCCCAAAGATTCAGCGTTTGAAACGTTTCGAGAGATATCGAGCAAGTAAATTTTCAAACGAATTCACGCTTGTCCATCCTATCATGCAATTGATATCGTTTACACATGCTTTCATATGTTTGATATAGTTGAAAACGATCAAGCGAACCGATCTTTTTTCTCTGGAGAGAAATTCACGATCGCAAGGAAATAAAGATTTTCGTGGAAATAAATTTCTAAATAAACCGTAAGCATCGAATATGTTTCTCTCTAATCGATGTCGTTAAAAACTATTCCGTGTTCCGCTATATCATGCTGTTTTCCGTCATCGTTTCGTCTCGTCCTTTCTACGATTTCCAATGCAAGCTAAGAGAGAAAAACGTGTCGAGATTTGTATTGAAAAGCGAAATACCATTGGGCTTGTTTGCGACTAAGGTAGAAGCTTCCCATTGATCGCTGCTAAAATTACAATCACGGAATTACATAAGGTAAAACTGAACTATTAAATCTTTCAAAGAAGTGCGAAGATCAAAATATTGAAGAAAGCTTATAAAGCTTGGCTAAGAATCAATACGTAAAAGGAGAATTAGCATTCTGTGAGTGTTGAAAGTCTACGTTGCTATTATCTAGAAAGATCTATAAGTTATAACAGGTGGAAAAAAAAAAAAAAAAAAAGAAAAAAATATTATTAAACGCACCGTTGTTCGGTCGTGTAAAACAATCGTGAAAACGGCCGTGCGTTTTCAACTGAGTTTTATATACACATTATAAATGTATGCACTGTGTAATTCCACTAGCAGCTCTGGTCCCGGGCATCCGGGGTCACCATAGCAACGGGAGAGCTTCTACCCTGTATCCACCCCACTTTGCAATTTCGGACCATTTGTCGATTAAAAACGCGCGAGATCTGGAGATCTATGTCTATGTATGTATATACAAAAGAAAAAAGAAAGGAAAGAAGAGAGAGAGAGAGAGAGAGAGAGAGAGAAAGAGAAAGAGAGAAAAAGACAATGTCTAGAGAGGCATAGAACGTGGTCACATCGGTCGGTACTCTAGAGCGGACCAACTATTAATTACAATGTATTCCAAAGTGCTATCTCTCAAAGGAGGAATCGTCAATAGGGCAAACAAGGAGGAGAATTTGTATCGTATATTCTTTCTTTCTCTGTCGAACGAGTCTCGCACCTTGCCGTTGCATCTTTGGCAGCTGTTAGCACTGACACACCGCAACGAACGGTTTCGCGATAAAGGGGGAGATGTGTTCGGGCCTGGGCTGTCGTGTCAATCCCTTCGTCTCAAGGAGGATCTCTTTCCACGGCACGACGTATCGACTTGGCCTGCACCGATTATCGGAGAGGAAACTCGAGCGGCACTACAGTCGGCCTTTATGATTGATGAACTTACTTTTCTCGCGGCTCTTACGTGACTTCATTGACCGCAAGCACCGATTCGTTGCCGGTTCACAGGTAAACGATCGCGCTCAGCGATCCGAACCACGTCCGACTGTCGATTTCGTTCCCGTCGTTGCTTCGAAACGAGATCGATCGAACGATCTCTTCCAATTTCCCGCTGTGATTACCGAAATTCTTCGCCAGATCTTTCTCCCTTTTTCTCTTTTTCTTTCCTCCTTTTCCTCCTTCTTTCTTTTCCTCTTCCCTCTTTTCACTCAATTTCTCACGTTCTTTCACGCTCCCTCACGTTCCTCGTTCGAAACCGATCGACGCGTGCACCTCTTGTTTCTCCGATCGATGCTTCACGACCGACTAACGTATAAGCCACGGACTGGGTAACGATGTGCGCAGCCTTCAGCGTTCATGCACTGAAACAGCTGCCACGCAAAAGCACGGGGTATACTTGCTCCCGCGCAAGTCTACGTTCTTTTCCCATTATATACATATGCCAAATATTGGCCACCGCTAGCTAATGGGATATTATTTCAATAAACAATCGTCATTCAGCTCGTTATCCTTGCTTATTTTTTCCCAAGCCCCGCTCCATCCGGCTTCTTTTCCACCCAGCCGTTATATTTGCGTACTAGCGAATCAATTGGTTTCGCTTGCACACTAGAATAATGCACACAACTCCGTACAATCGTCATATGTTATTTTTATACGTTTCAAAACAAGTCTCATCAATTATCGAGTTTAACCAATTTGCTAAGTGAACAATTTATTTCAATAAGATGCGTTGAAAAAAAAATTTATTTACATTAATGTAAATCCTATAAGAGAATTCTATTAAGCGATTATTTCTTTCTTCGACAAAAGTCGAATAAAACTATTTGACAATTTATCTTTATATTAAAATAGTCAAAATAAAAAAATAATGAAATTATGTAAAAATGAAACTGTTTTTCCAATTTAATAAATTTAATTTTGCTAAAAATATCTATACGTAAGCAACAGGTAGAAAATATCTTATCTCATTGATTAGGCAGGAATTAGTCAATTAGTGATCAATCGATCGTAAAATTACTCATCGGTATATGTATATTTAGTCTGGAGTATATGTACACTTAATCTGGATACTTACTACTTTCTAAAGAACAACAGCTACGAGATGCGGCTGACTATTTACGATTATTCTACTAAATGCGGACATCACATACAACTTGCCTATCATATGATAATATCATATCATTTTAAAATAAAAAGGAAAAGATTTAATGCATTATGAACTTTAATATTATAAACATGAGACGGGCAAAAATACTTTCTAAAATTGAAACAAAGCCAAAAACATGATTACAAATGGAGATCATTTATTTGAAATGTATTGATCACCGATAAATACAATAGAAATGTATATCAAACGTTGAATATATACATTAAATGAATATATACATCAAAATATATTATAAATTATTTTAATGAAACATCTTAAATATAAAATTATTCGCATGAATTATGAAAGTGGCAGTATTATCGATCGATAAGATCAAATTGTAAAATCGTAATTTACAGATGGCAGGATAATAGCACTTGATACCAATAATAGTAATCAATAGTAATCATTGTATATAAAGATAAAAGAATATTGTATACATAAAAATATACAAAGAACATTATTTAAAGAATTAAAATCTTTAATTTTCTTCTTTTAAAGATGCTTTTATTAATTTATTATAAGTTTCAAATATATTCTAAGAAAATTATTTAATATTAAACGGAAATATAACTAAAATATAAACTACTTTGAAAAACTTTGACTAATAACATAATAAAGATAGTTACTTTCAAGACAAATCAAATTTAACAATGAAAAGGACGATATTTCTCAACATTTTTTCAACATTTCATGTGAAAAACTTATTTTCGGTTAAATCAATTTTTAAATTAAAAGAAACCGCGTAATTCGGTTAGCAGACGAATTTTTCTATCGGCCATATCAGGAATGTGTGAGAATTGAGGGAAGGATATATTACGACTGGATGGCTTGATATTGAAAAATGAATAGCAACGATATTTCAAATTTATCATACAAAGAATTACAAGCTTTAGCTCTTCGATATCGAGTACCAGGTAACATAAAGGTAACTGATTTATTGTTAGAAATATAACTAAAAAAATTTCCTTCTTAATTTTTTTCCTAAAACGACAAGTAAATTGATTTTTGAACGATCGATTATGATTTCTGACCGTAGAAGAAATTACTGGTTAAAGTGTTGCAAGCCGCAAAAGGCGGAAATGAAAATGAAGTTGGCAGGCTACTGCAAGATCTTAAGCAAAATCGTAAGAGGAAAGTGAGAAAAGTCAAAATCAGAAAACTCGGGTTAACCTCCACACCATTACATAGTCCTGATTACGGTATGGCTGATGATTATTACTGCCCGCAACAGCAACCACCTTATCAATGGGTGAGTTGATTTTCATTTAGTTTCGATGTTGTAATGTATATTCAAACTTGAAAAAATTCAAATTATTTTAGAAAATCTCACATTCGTCTCAAAAATTGATCGATGATGCTTGAGACAGAAAATTATATCGAATATGATTAATTTTATAGATCGATCATCAATTATCAATCTTATTAAAAATTGTATATTTACAATATTTCTATAACAATGAAAATTTTATTAGTTTATATGTAATGTTTTTTAACAAAATTTTAATAAAAAAATAAAATATTTATTTTAAATAAAATAATTATTTCTACAGGTGGGTGCAGAAGAAGAAATTGCAAGCAGAGATGAAGATAATAAAATTCCTCATTATGAAGAGTTTAAACAATTTTTGTTAAAAAGAATTCAAAGAGAATTTCAAACATATGATGCAAATAATAATCAAATACAAGATTCAACTATAGTGGATTTAAGAACAGCAACTGTTTCATCTGATATGCAAAAAGTTCCTTTAGATATTAGTAATTATACTAAGTCTAATATAGTTGCTGTTAATAATGTAGATACATCTATATATCAACCAAATGATAATGTAGAATATCAAACATTAGAAGATACAAATAGCAATATGCAGGGATCTATACTTCTAAAAAAAATGTTACAAGCTCCAGTTGGTGCAAATTTGGGTGAGATAGCCAGTCCTGTACTTGGAAGATTTTGGACAATGGAACAATATCAATCCAATACCTTGTTAGATAATTCTGATACTTTAACTGCTGAATCAGACAATCAAGATAATGAAGAAAATTTAGAGAACAATACAGAGTGCTATGGATTTCTAAATGGTATAAAGGGAGAATATTTTTTGAATGAACCAACTTTTGTGAAAAGTGTTGAAGAAATTGGTCAACAAATTTCAAATGTCTTAACAAATGAAAATATTAATCAATATAAATATCCTAACACAAATATTGATATGCATCAAGTCTATGAAAATTGGACTATTACCAATGTTATGGATGCAACAGGTAACAGTTATGCAACATCAGATGTTCAACCAACAAAAGTATTTCAGACTATGTATTGTGATAATATAATCTCTGATAGTTTAAATAAGCCTATAAATGATGAAAATTTAACATGTCAATATCGAATGACAGAGACTATACATCCATATAATTCAAATCAAAATTTATTAAATTTGAATCCATCGGAAGAAAATCAATATTGTGAAACAAATATTATTTCTAATGATCAATCTAATTGTAATAATTCCTATTATTTACAAAATTTAATTAAGTGCAGTACAGAAACTACTGGAGAGTATTTGCAATATACACATTCCTTTTCAAATGCAAATATAGATCAAGAAACATATACATCTACTACATCTCAGACATTTTCTAATAATAATCATTACAATGCTAATCTTCCATATGAATATTCTTGTTCACATAATAATCAGTCAACCATTCCATTATCTGAAAATTTAGGACAATCAGAACAAAATTGTAATTCTATAATACAAACAGAATCTAATAATCATAGGGATATACCTGTTATAACAGATAAAATACAAACAAATGGTATGTAGTCATTCTACTGTTGCTTTAAAATTATTTATTTAAGAATATAAAGAAAAATAATATTATGTTTTTAATATCTTCAGGAATGCTAGATCCATTTTGGCCAAAAAGAATATCCAAAATGCCTCCAGATTCTATTTTAGAAAATATTTTGAATTTCATTAGTAACAAACGTATAGATTTATCAAAATTAGATCAAACATCTTGTGTATATTGTTACATAGCTCCTATTGTTACTCATACACCAGTTTCATCAAGTATAAGTTGTTCCCAAAAAGAAAAATTTGTTGCAGAATATAGACAACATTCATTTTCTCCATATTGGTTACTTTATAATGATACTTCATGCGGAATGCGAATGGCTAATTTACAAACGAACGTTAGGGAAGCTATGATAGAAGAATCACGGCCATTACATTCACCATTATCAAATAACGAGTCTGATTTAAGAGAATCAGTTGCAGGAAGTGAAGATTCAATTACTGAAGTTTGGACTCATAATTATACGAATTACGAAACACCAGCCGAAAAAGATGTAAATATATGCGAAGATTTAAATGTTGAAGTTACAGATTGTTTATTTTCAGTGATCAATACTGAACCATTGGTTAGTCAAGTAAATGATCTTTCTAAAAATTAAAAAAAAATGTGTACTATTAATAGTACATAAAATTGTATTTATCATTATTAAAAAAGAAAGAATATAAAAACAATGATATTATGTAATTTATGAAGAAAAATAATTACACAAATTATTTATATATTTAAGATTATAAATCAAAGTCAAACATGATCAATTGAAGATTATCTTATTTAATCTAAAAATTTCAAAAAAGCGATTTATTATGTTATAGCGATCATGTAAAACTATTTTTTCAATGTTAATAAAAGTGCAATGTTAATTACAGAAAAAATATGTTAGTATTAAAAAAATAAAAAAAAGTAAAATGATTTTTTTTTAAGTTGGTGTTTGTAAAAATATAAATTTGGCAAAAAAGAATTACAAAATATACCTACTATATATGCGGAAAAAAACATGCAATTTTTTTTTATAAAACGAGGATAAAGAAACAAACGATATAGAAATAAGAAAATGAAATTAATTTTAATAGATTATCCGAATTAAATATTTTTGATTAAAAATAAAATCAAAAAACTTTTTTCGTTTATTTTCTTTATCTTCAATCAATATTTATATATCGTTATATATTTTAATAAGAAATAAACAGCAAGCATCACAAATGTAAATTAATAAAATATTTATTTAAAGCCTTTTGTCCATAACTTTTACATAACATATAATATATAATCGAAAGAAAAAAATATAAATGATTATCATATTTTCGATTTTTTGATTTTTATAATTCAATCTTTATTAAATAATAACAAAATTTTTTGTATGCAAAAATAACTATGAGTTTCAACGAATTATTTATAAAAATTAAATGAAAATTTTACTTACTTGGAATTCCTTCTGCCTGCATTTGTGTTTTCAAATAATTGAAAACTTTAACTGGGATCGATTCCTTTCTTCGATTTTTATATACTCCTACTTCAGAATCCATATTTTTCGAAGTACTTTGTTTATCAGAAGATCTACCTGGTGTCATATGAACACTATACATTATGTTTTTTTGATATTTCACTATATTAATAAATTAATAATTTAATTAATAATCTGATTAAACGTTTCTTCTTTTCTTTTTACTTTTTATTTAATATTTGAAACAAGACTTATTTCGCGCCTCATCGAAATGCTTTTTTTATCATTTTTATGATTTCAACAATCGTTATATTATTTAAAATTTACTGGAAAAAAAATAAAAAAATATAAATAATGAATTTATAATGCGAAATAAAGATAGTACTTGCTAGACCAAGATCTCAGACACTACTGCTTTTAAAAAAAAGCAATAGCGCTATGTAGGTAAGTGGTGCAATGTATCTAATGATGTCCTCGAAAACTGAGACTAATTATTTCGCCGCTTCGTTTATTTTTTGTGTATAAAAAAGAAAATACTAATATAACTCTAAATACAAATCAATTTCATAAATCATTCTCTCAAAATTCTAATAAAAATAAAATATAATAAAATATAATAAAATTTTTTTTGAGAAAAATAATTATTTTAAATTCTAACGAATTATATAAAATTATGTAATCTAAATATAAAATTAAAATATTATTTTTATTTTGGATTATTATAATATATTAAATTTATATTGTATTTACTATTATAATAAAATAAAATTATTGAAATTTAAATGTAATGAATTCAAATTATTATATATTATTTATAATTATTCTCAATAAATTAAAATAAATTTAATTATTTTTTCTGAAATTAAATTGAATATCAAAAACATATCGTTATTAAATTAAATATAAATAAAGTTTTATAGGTATCATTTGGATATAAAAACTAGATATCTAGATAATACAAAATCTAAAGATAAATTTCTTTACAATAACATGTTCCTAACCTAGTAATGATTTCAATCACGAAATTGATATACATATTTTAAAAATTGAGTTTTTAAATAAAATAATCTTGAGGTTAAAAGTTAAAGTTACAGTATAATATAATCTTAAGTATTCTTTGCAAGAATTATATATAATACGAAAAATTAATTTTAAATAATGATAGGATCGTCAGTGATACTTAGTACATTAACAGTACGAAATTTAAATGTTTATGATCATTTAATATCCAATGGACCTTGTATTCAATGTGTACGATGGAAAAGAAAACCAATTTGGTTACCAACAGCAAAATCTAAGATATTTAGAGTACCAGAAAGACCAGTCATACCTATAGAAGATTACTGTGAACTTAAACGTTTGTTCAATAATTATAGAACAATAATGAAATCTTTAATGTATATGAAATTTCCATTATTATTTATAATAACAGATTTATATAATAAAATTTATTTATATAAAATATTATATTGCAATTTTGTCTTAGGTGTTTTTTTGTTCAAAAAGAAGAAGAAAAAAAAAATAATTTGGATTTTAATATTATGAAAGTAAATACAGAGAAAGATTTTGAAATATGTTCTTATGTAAATAGTCAATGGAACGAAAAAATAGCTATGATACGACAAAAAAGATTAAGTCAAGAGAAAACACATCGTAAAGAAGAAATTCAAAAAAAATTAAAAGAAAAAAAGGAAAGAGATTTGAAAATGCAAGAAATTATAGATGCAAATATCAAAAAGATGAAAAATGAAGCTACAACATTTATTACACCTAAAAATATAGATCAAGCTATTTTAAATGCATTGGAAAATATTATAGACCATAATATAGCAATTGATCGTAATGGTAATTTTTACAAAGGTGAACCTAAAAAAAATGAATCATCTACTACATCTAATTGAACAAGTTAAAATAAATGTTACATTATAAATATAGTTTGTATCTTAGAAATTTCTCTTAATAAACAAAATAAACAAAATTTTTTCTAAAGCTACATTTGTATATTTACAATTTCCTTCTATATCAACTTCAATACATTTTTTTCTAATTCAGAATATATTTATTGAAAATGATCATATATAATGTAATGTATTCATAATATAATAACAAAAAGCTTGTAAACACATCCATTCAAGTTCTGTAAGTATATATGCTTTACAATATGGTATACAAATTTTATTAATTATCTGATTTTATAACTTATTTATCCATATTGTTGCAACTTATATTTAGGATTAGGTGCACAAATTTTTTTCGAATGATCTAATAATGTATTATCGTTGTACAATTTTTTACAAAAATGTACTTCATTGATATAAATCAATATAGGTTTCATGTATTTTTCTGTATCAACGACAATCATAAATATTAATTTGTAACTTGCATGATATTTATTTTTGTATTCACTAAAATATCATAACTTCAACAACAGACAATTTTACCTGAATGAAATTGTGTTTGAACATATGGTTTGAGATATTTATATGTGATTCTACTTGCATTATGCATTGCAATGTACTGATTAAGAATAATTACTTTTATATTTCATATATATATACTTGTAACATATCATGATGTAATTTTATTGTTGAAATATCTTTGGTTTAAACACAATCTGTTTAAAAAAAACAAATAGACAATAAGATAGCTGGTTGTTAAATTTCAAGATTTCAAAATATAAGAATAAATGTATATTATGTAAAAGATCTATCTTTAAATTCAATTGCAAAGGCTAGTAAAAAAAATGTATATTAATCTATTATTTTATAATTTTCCTATATTATGAATAATAATAATTAATGTATAATTCTATATTGATATTTATTGTATATGCTTATATATAGATTTCTAAAATTTAAGAATAAGTCTTTGAGTTTTAAAATTTGTAATAATTAATAATACAGTTTTCTATTAAAACGCAAGTAAAACCAATATTAATAAATATTAATAAACAGAAAACAATCAATAACAATTATTAAAGAATAACAAATCTGTTCATTATATTAAAATGTTATTTATAAAATTCTGAATGATAAAATAAGCATAAAATAAAAAATACATGTAAGTTTTGTTATTGATTATGAGACAAAATAAAATTTGTTAAAATTTTAACAAGATGTATTGCATATATCCTGATAAAAATGAAAAAAAAAAAAATAATTATAAATCCTTATTAAATTATTATATCTATCAATCATAAATGTAAGTTATATAGGCATTGTTTACTTTTATAACTATTAGTTGTGGTATCTTTGACATAAGACAGAACTATTGCATTTTGATACCATTTTTAATATATACATGTAAGAAAGTATTGTTTGGAGGCATCATTAAAATATCATATGAACACGTATGTAAAATATTTTCCATTGTAAAGTTGCTAACTTCTCAATTGTATTTTATGCATTAATTCTTCTTTTATCTTCTGTTTCAGAATATTACAGTAGTTTCAAACACATTTTTACAAATCATCTTATGTTTTTATATAAATTTAGCTTAATTTAGATGTATAAATTTTTATTCTGAATCTTGTAAAATCTATCAATATAGGACGTACTAAAGCACCACAATTTAAACATGTGTTGCATTTATATTTTTCAAGTTTGGTAAAAATATAGAATTTATAAAAATTCTTAATCCTGTTTGTTATTTTATATATGGTAAATATGAAAATGATGGCACATGTGTTTCTAAAGCGAACTTGGCGTTAAGTATGTTTAAAAATGATTTATCCCTTTTATTTGAATTTCATATCTTTAATTTAAACAAAAATAATAATATATAATAATAATGTAATAATATGATAATAATGATGATGATGATAATAATAATAATAATTAATAATAATAATAATAATAATAATAATAATAATAATAATAATAATAATAATAATAATATATATAATAATAATAATAATAATAATAATAATAATGATAATAATAATAATGATAATAATAATAATAGTAATAATGATAATGATAATGAAGAAAAATATATAAAATTTTATCATTAAAATATGTAAAAATTTAATCAATATTATTTTTTTCTTTGATAATCATTAACAAATGCACATCCTTTTGTTATTTCTACTATACAACTTTTCCTTCTTTTTTAAAATATGTTTTAATTATGTTAAAAACTACCTCTTTTCAACCTTGTTTTTGTCACAAGGTAATACATATTTTCACATAAAATATCTCACAATAATTCAATATTTAATCAAGAATAATTCATTTTTTACTTGCAACACAATACGTATACATATGCCTATATATACAATTCGTTCTTCTATCAATAAGATTGATCTTGATTAAGTAACATAAAAAATATAAAGACAACATGAACACAAACAGCTAAATAATCTCTACTCAATAATAACAAAGAAGCAAAAAATTAGAATATTATAATATGCACCAATTCATAAAAACAAGCAATATATTTTTCTTACTTAGAATAAATGAAGATAAGATAAAATGTCGGTATGCGTACATATACATATTCGTTCATACGTATATATATATATACGAATAGGTATAAAATTTGGTCAACTTTTTTTCTGTATGATAATATTATCAAATATAGCATATATATATAAGAATATTTTGTACGAATATAAAATAATAAAATGATTGATAAACAGTAAGTATAATTATTCAACAAATACTACATGGTAATAGTAACATTGGTGGTTGATTAAAATAATTAGATTGTACCACACTTTAAATATTTTCATCTTATCTCACCACCAACAACTATGCTAATTATAATAATTATGATAATACTAACTATTGAATTAACTCATATTTTTATAGGAAATGTAATAGTAAAAAAGGAGACATGAAACATCATTATAAATCAAACGTTGCAAATATTTGCCTAGTGATACTTTTTGGCTATGAAGTATAAAACAGATGACAATATAGAAGGTTATTCTAATAACATAATATCAAATTATTGTCGGTACAACCAATATACATATAATAAAAATATGTTTTTCTAATGCAATTTTTGTCAATATTTAATTGCTCCCATTAATGTTTTACTATGTAAATACTTTTTTATTAAATTTCTTTTTGGTTATATACTAAGATTCTTTTGACACTATAGATTTATAGAATTATATAATATTTATCGCAGTGTTTCTACATACTAAAGCTGTCCAACAGTACTTTGAAATATATATTTTTAGAAAACCTTCCTACTGTGCACATATAATCAATTCTTTTACTGTTATTATATTTGACATAAACAATGAATGAGCTTATTATCATTCTTTAAGTAGAATATATGTAAGTTATGCTATCTTACAAAGCTAATCTCAAAAACGAGATTACAACTATTCATGATTCCGAAAGTATCACGTTTTACCCATGCATTTTGCTGGGGCTCACCAGGCCATACCGTAGAAAATGTATTTTTCTTCTTAAATGAGAATGATTGCCTATTAAAATAGAAATCCTCCATTCCACTTCTTTTTGTAGATGTACTTCTTTCTTCTTAAAAAATAATTTTTTATAAAGAAAAATAATATTTCCTTTGCAAAATATTTGTACGTTGACGGTAATGCAAGGCCGTGGCACATTTTATCCTACACAGTAAATCATGTGTGTAAAATATATAAAAAATTTTAATAAAATCTCAAACAATGCGATTCTCTTTTTTTTTTTGGATTTAAAGTTCGCACTATTTCATTTGAATCAACAATTTCTTGTTGATTTTTTCAAAATTTTTAATAATATTACACGGTATCATATATGTATGTATTTTATACATTTTGCACACGTGATGCAGAATTTGTAGTAATGTGTCTTTTTTTGATACATTTCTTGATGTACATATTTATGTATTATCCAAAATTAAATAAAATTATTCAATTCCCCGTGGACCATCTATTGGCATAGTATGTAAAACTTCATCCAACAATTGAAGAGCTCGATGTAAATGTACCTACATTATACATATATAAAAATATATATTTTTTTAATTTTTTAAATAATTTATAATATAATGTTTATATACCTCTATCCAGCAAGGAGTTTCTTTTATACTTTGTCGAGGATAATCAGGACCCCAACCTTTTACAAAACTTAGACGTAAAATGCAAAGTCGTCGAAGATCATCTACACCTATTCCTGCTGCTGCACTAAGACCTATGTATATATTATATATATATATAAATTATTATTAATTAAAAAATATTTAATTTACAATTATATATTTATAATTTATATAATAATAATTAATAAATATAATTATAATTATAATTATATATTTATTAATAATTAATAAATATATTATATTAACTTTTAGTAATTGGTGCTCCATGTGTTAGATGTCCTGCTACAGCTGCAGCTTGGGCGGCAGCTGCAGCTTGAGCAGTAGCAGCTTGACCTCTCATTTGTTTATGACACTGTCGTAAATCAAAGACTTTAATATATGCAGAGGGATAAATTTTATGCACAGCATCCCCGGGTGCACGACCTGCTTCTCTGTCTAAATAATAAGACTGTACAAAAACACTATGTTCACTTTGGCATCTTAACCAAACGTCTCCTTCACCTCTTAAATCTAAGACAACTCCTTTTCCTATAAAATTCATAGTCATTGAATTATTGTAATTAAAAATTATGAAAATAATATAATTCATTATACCTATGTGAAGACGAGCTTTTTCACTTTGTTCTGTTCTGTGTACATTACTCAAAGCTCCTAAGCAAAATCTATTGCCACCACTTGGATCCACATAACCATCAACTGTTACAGTAGGACAACCACTGCTTACTTTAAATGTCTCGCCTACTTGAGTATCTAATTCAAAGTAGCCAACTGAACACCAATATTCTGGTGCTGGTTGTGTAGATAATAAACCACCGATGTTTCCACTTACTTCACCTCCATGACCACCCCCTAATAAAGATATTAGTTATTACATTATTAGAATATAATATATTGTTTATTACTTACAATAAGAAGTAGGATGAAGATGTCTATGATCTGGAGGTTGCATGCTTTGTGTATATGTCAAAGTATTGGGTCCAGTCCATTGAGGTGCTCCTGAATTATAAGCAGCAGTACCTACTGGAAATCCATTTGAATGATGAAGATGTACAGGAGATACGGGAGAATTTTGACCTTCGCCTATTAAGAAAGCGAATTTGAGATTTATAAACACTAAAAGATGATAAATTAGAAATAACATACCTAAAGATGCTGCTAATGCATCAACAGTAGGTGGTTGATTAAGATCTTGAGGAGGTGTGTTTGTTCCATAAAATGTTTCAGTAGATTGTCCCTGTGAAGGACTCAGCATCTGTGTTCCACTGCTTCCACTAGATGTATTCAATGACTGCTGTTGGCTACCTACGGTGTGACTCATTGGATGTACTACTGCTGCAAAATCAAATATAACTCGTACACAATATAGGCAACATAATATAAAATATCAACTATTCTCAAACTATAGCCAGTATTTCTGAAATTAATTATTATATCAGATTACATATTGCAAATATTTATGAAATTAGCAAAAAGCAACAAAAATTAACTGGCAAATAGACAGAAAATAGAATGTAAGAAAGCATTCTATTTAATACGTACGATGATGAATGTTACGTGTTGTAGGATGATGAGGTGTAGGAATCCAGGTTTGTCTGGGGCAATTATTGTCATCCAATTTATTATGTGGATTACCACCATTATTCCCTCCCCCATTACTGCCAAACACACCCTCACCACTAGCTGTGCCAAACAATAAAAGGAAAAAGAAAGAATAAAGCTAAAATGAAATCAAACTAGCAATGCAAAATAATTCTGAATAAAGCAATATTAATAAAAGATGTGCAGGAAAAAAATAAAATCTTCTAACAATATAATATTGCAATAATAAAGCTCTTTTTGTTCATGTATATTTTAGTGCATTTATTTATATTCACAAGATTTTGATCACATAAACATGCTTTATATTTAAATAAATCAGCTTCAACAACTCCATATTTAAAAATACATTTATCAATCAATTTGTAACATTTTAATTTAAAAGAAAATTTGATTGTTTCACTAATAAATACTACGAACACATACATTTTTAATAAATAATAATGAAAAATCCAAATTTTTATAATAAACAATTATACTTTTTGAAAAAAAATAAACTTTTACTTACTTGAATTAGGTGGTGCTAGACCTGGTATAAAAGTCTGTTGAGATGGCTGAGTGTTATTAGATGAAGTAGGTTGAGTAGGTGGATGATGCTGAATAGTTTGGTTCATTTCTCCATCAACATCCATTGCAGATCCTACTGCTCCAGCTGTTGCACTGCTCCCACCACCAACTGAATATTCATCTTTGACCAATCTACCACCTGGTCCTACGCCTACTCCCGATTGCAGAGTCAGCCCAGATAGGTCTGTAAAGAACGGGTCTGTGCGGGGAAACCAACCCATTCCATCATACACCAAGGCCACAACAATAAATCATTTACACTTATGGTGCTACAAATGAATTCACAGAAGCTTTGCAAAGAAACAAAGCAATGAAAAAAAAAACATCGATTGAAGCACATGATCTCTCTATGAAAAAAAGTGAAAAATATGTTTTATGACATACCTATGCCAGGAGATACAACTCTCTCATAGTGATATGGATTTACACATACAGAATCACATTTTAAATCAAAAGCAAATTGGCAGTATTTGACATGTTTTAATTCATTTTTGTGTAAATCTGGCCATCTCCAGATTCGTGCATAAATAACATGTGGGAAACCTTTACGACCAGCAACTTGTAACCTTCCATCCAAAGTTCTCTGTATTGTAACACATTTACTAGGATGAGCTCCATTTGTAGTAATAGCAGTTATTAAGCTATCTAATTCATCTCGTTTTTCCTGAAAAATATAAATTATGTTAGATACATTTAATTACATTTGTTGGTCCAATACATTTACATAATGCTTACTTTAAGCTTTTTAACCAAAGATTCAATAGCTCTTTTACTAAATCCTTCACTTTCTCCACCCTGACGATGACACATGAGAGAATGTACTATGCTTAAACAAGCATCTGCACTAGTTGGGGCACTAGGAGCGATTCCTGTCATTTCCCTCACTATAAGAAAATATTTATATTAAATAATGAAGAATATTTACTATATTAAAAAATTACATTAATATTTAAAATATTTATAGAAATAATATAAATATATTTATGGGAATAATTAAAACTTACATTCTGGATTAGGTTGCATTGGGGGCGAGGGATACAGATGACCTCCCCCGCCCGCCAATCCAACCATCTCTGTGAAAGCCGTGGCGAATACCGTTCCAATTCTTCGATTGAGATTCTATTCTTATTCTTAGTTTCGATATATTTAAATTTTTATGATTTATCATCTAGCAAAGATTTATTAGCCATGTGTTGTAGATATGAATTCGCTGAAAATATGAAATAGTTAAACAAATTGAAAATAATCAGTTATAAAATATTAAGAAGTAGAAAACAAACCTTATCAGTTACTGAACTAATAAAAGTCGAGAATATACAAAATAATTTTAATAGAATCACTTTACGTTGACGTATTGTGAACTGACAGTTACTTCGAACAAGACGCTGTTAATTTTTTTCGTAGGTTAGATTGAATTGTTGCGACATCAGTAGAACCTGGCAGAACCGCACTTATCTCTAGTATCTAAATGCACAATTGACGAAGCGACTAAAGCGCCAGACAAGGCGCAAGTTTCAATGTTCGTATTTAGTTTGTCTCATCAGATTTCTCTTTTTCTTATAAAATATATGAAATATTCTTATATATTGTTATTCAAACTTAATTTATGAATTCTATCTATCCTACAATACCTATCAAACAATATGTTATAAAAACTAATCAAAATTATGTGATATGATAGTACTTACTTTTTACGTAGGTTAAAAATTTAACCCTTATAAAACTTAAAAAATCTACCTATTATTTCATTTATTTTTTTCTTTATTTATAATTTTTCATGATTTAATAATAACTATTGGACGATTGATACTATTTATATTGATACTAATATAAATTTAAATTTCAATAATTAATCCATATATATATTAATTATATTTATTTATTAATCTTTAATCATATAAAATACATTTATTAATCACATTTAACTTAATTTCAATCACAAGATAAAAATTAATAACAAATACTATATTTATTATACTATAATTAGTATCAGAATAAATATAAAAATAAAAGAAAATGAATTACTTTTTATTAGATTATATTTCCAAATTCAAATATATAAAAATTTAATTACATTAATAGAATAAAATATTAAAAATTATATAAAAATGATTATATATAATTTAATAAATGTTAGAATCAAAATAATATTTTTACGATTCAAATAATAAAATTGTACCATTTAATTTATATAAAACACACAACATACAACTGGGGGTGTAACTCAGTGGTAGAGTGTCTGCTTCGCATGCTGAAAGTCCTGGGTTCAAATCCCAGTACCTCCAATAAATACTTTTTTTATTCTTCAATATCAATATTTTATCATGTATTGAATACATTTATGCATAGTGTTTTTTCTCTTTTACTTATTTATACTTCTAATATATTTGTATAGAAAAAATTATTATAAATATGGAGTAAAAATTGCAATACTACATTAACATACGCAAATTACAATCTTGAATTTTTAGGTATTATGACAAAATTTTACTTTAGATAAAAAGTCTCAATACATAATTTTGAGAAATAGATGTGAGTCCGGACCCATTGATAAGCACTTGAGCAGCAGGAGATATGGTAATTTCTAACCCAACCTAGTCACTCCTGCGGCACTAGTACTTATGAACAAGACAGGATTAACTTCCGATGTATCGCAGGTCCTCCGTTGTTATGAATTTATTGATAGCCATATTGAATTCCTTTGACGCAGTGCATATTCCTATAAATTATCATGTGACATTAATAATTTTATTTTCTAATTTCAAATTGTTTTAAAGAAAATCTTAATTTAAATTTTTAAAATTATATAATTAAAAGAAAATTGAATACGTCGATTAATAAACAAGTAGACCAAAGATCTTAATATAACGTGCCCATGTTTTATAATTTAGCGTGAGATTAGATAATCAGCAGAAGAATACGGTGGCCCATAGATATTGCGTGACACATTCATATTACAATCATTTTATGAAACAGATAGAAACCTTAAATCAATTGAATTAGCTTATAATTTTCGAAATACAATATAAAATACTATTTATAAATAAACATATCTTTGTAATATTTTCTCTATATAATTATTCGATTTATTATTGAATTTTTTTTTTTAATTATTAATATTTAATATAATAAATTATTGATATACAATTTATTCAAAAAAAAAAAAAGAAAAATAAAAAATAAAAAAAAAATGGATCGGATGCAATTATAATCAAAATGATAGTAATAAAATTGTTACGAAGCAATACCAATAGTAATATATATATATATATATATATATATATATATAATATATATATATATCATAATTATTAGTCTGAATATGTATACTCTCTATATATATAGAGTATATATATATCGTATACACAATAATGATGCGATGACACACAGTGGTACTCATTGAAATGACCTCGACTAATCATTAAAGTCGCCCACTATCTCAGCCTCTTTATTCTTTCTCCTTCTGTCCACCTTCGACAAATTTTGAGCTTCATGCAGCATTGTCTTCATATTGAAATCCTATTTTTTCTATTTTAAAAATGTATGTATTTTTACATATAATTTATTTTATTTGAAATATCCATTTATATATATATATATATATATATATATATATATAAAATGCTTTTAAAAGTATCCTAAATCTGCACTATTGACAATTTCGAATCATCCTTCTCTAATTGAAATATCTTATCTATTACATTTTATCAATCTTCTGTAAAAATTATTATGCTGGAAAATAGAAATATAAAAAAATAATATATAAAAATTTTTAAAAATATTCAATCATTAATTCAATCACAGAAATATTTCAAGAAATATATATATAATTGAAAATTGGAATTGAAATCGAAATTTAAATAAGATTAGAAATAAGAAGCAAAGAAATGAAGAATTGATAATTCAAATATATAATATTATAAGTATACAGTATCGCGTACGGAAATGCGTGTATGCACGATAGAGGGAGAGTCTACAATCGAATCTTTGATTTCTTTGCTCCACGTTCCTACTTAACGTTTCTCGTTTCATCAAACACCGTATTCATCGTTCGCCTTCATGATATGAGTTAAGGTTAGTAACATGATTTTTTCCATGGAATTTCTCTGGAACTTCGAACAGATATCAGCACGTTATCGAAGTTTAGAAAAATGACCCTAACAATAGTCCGTCTTTCTGCAGATTATTTCATACTTACAAGAATAAGATGAAAAGAGTATGCATAAGATTTACTGTAACGTACAGTGTTAAAAATGCAAAGTCGTCATAAGTTAAAGAGGATTATTTGATGTGGCCATTGCAGATTCAGCTGGACGCGTGGCTGTCTTCTGTTACGCATCTTGTACACATAACGTGCGTATGTACTTTTTATTTTTTGTTTTTTCGACGTTTGACTCGTCAGTTCAGATGCGCGAAATGAGAAAATATGTTATGGGAGAAGAACAGAGATAATTGCTGGAACAAGAATATGGCAAGCAAAAATAATAATATATAATATGATTATGCAGAAATGACAAAAGGATCTATTAAACAAATCGAGATTCACAGAAAAAGGAAAGAGTTTGTGAGATCAACTGGAATAGAAAGGGCAATAGAAGAACAGGAAGAGTAAAGGGGGAAGAAGAGTATCATCAATTAACGTTAATTTCTGTTAATGTCGGCTCTCTCTGAGTATTTGTGAAATAGCTCGTCAACTTATTAGGTTACGATGTGCAAATTATGGATAGACGAGAGAATAAGCAGAAAGGAATTCCGAGAAGCAAAACAGAAGAAATATTTATTCTTTAACTGAAAAAAATGCAATTCTGATTTGCATTAGAAATAATATCTGAAAAAATCAATATCATTACTGTGATTCTCTATAAAAATTCGCGAAGCCTCGAGACTCGTGGTCTCTGTTTCGGTTCTGCAACCGAAAATGTTCTATTTTAAGAACAGTGCGTTGAAAACGAAGAAGTACTTTACGATTTTTCCGTAACTGCTTGTAGGATTATAACTTTTGATACATAAATATTGCGTCATTTTCAAACAAAATATTGCAATAATATAGAAAGAAATTAAACAAAAATTTTATTCCATCTCTACCTTTATAACTTTTACATAAGTTTGCTTTCGTCGATATTTAGATTCTAGAACTTAATGATTTTCTTCAACTCGTGTTCTTTCGTACTTTATACTATCATTTAAGAGGGGTCAAGAAGTCGTGACGATAAAGCTTAGCCACGCAATGCGTGCCATTACAATTTAAAATGTTTCCAATTACAATGTTTCATCTCGTAGAAATCATCACATTTCGAACACAGATTCAATTCTCTTATTTCTCAATGAGAAAATCGCGAACATTTGGTCTTTTATCATTTGTGTGATTTCACGAGGGATCTTATATTGGTTTTCTCTTTCTTTTTGCTTCTTCTCGAGACTTCTATATGTATTTCATCAAGTGTCAGGTTAAAACGATACTTTGCGAGGTTATTATGTGTGTGGTCACATGTGATCTCGTTTTTCAGATGTTGTAAGCCGAGCACGGAAAATATTCTCGAGGAAAAGTCTAATTTATACATAAAAAAGGAAAAAAGATTATAAAAATCGCACATCTGAATTTCCATTTTATTAAACAATCGAAAAAAGATAAATTGATCAATCAACTATGTAAATGAATTTTTATTAGATTAGAGAGCGTTTCTTGTAGAATATATTAATATGCAATGCTTATCGGATGTGACTTTAGTGGTTAAGAATTAATCTTGTTTGCATGATCGTTAATATATTTATGAGGAAAATAAGAATAAAGTTTCTCTTATATATATATATATGAGAAACTTTATTTTTATGTGTATATATCTATATATATATATATATATATATATATATATATCTAATGCATATGCGCAATCGAATCATAATTGGAAAATTTTTTGCTAAATTATTTGATTGGTGTTATTTAATAATTTATATAAAGATATCAATATAAATAAGAAAACTATAAATATATAATAAATTATAATCAGTGACTCTTTTTAATAATAAAATTAAAAATTATGACACTCTTATTTTTATATTTTTAAGAAAATGTATATGTAATTTGATTAAAAAAATCATCTAATTTGATTGAACAATTGAAGGAAATCTCATGACCTTTAACTTCTATTTGACACTAGCGTCCATTGATATTCTTTCACACTTATTAATATTATAGTCTCCAGTCATCTGATGTTTATTATGATCTTCGAATAACGTTGGAATATTTTGAAAATCTTATAGTAACACCACACTCTCATTTCAAATAGATTCCGAAAAAATATTTAAAGTTCAACTGATTAATAAATAGTTGATGAAGAGAGAAATGCACGGTAATCACAAGAAACGATCTCCAAGGATCGAAATACGAACCGTCACCAGAAATGAATATGAATGGAATGTATATACATAGAGTAAAATAATGCATGTTGTTTTATGCTTTTTCACGTGCTTTTCTTGCGCTCTTGCACAATTCTTTCCCACATGTTCGTCGAATAATTATATCAATAATAAAAAATTCTTTCTATAAAGAAACTGTGATTCGTTCGATTTGATCAGAATTTCAAACATTCTCTAAAATCCGCCACGCCATAGAGAATAAGTGGAAGAATGTGATCTAATTCACTGAACGATTATTAAAATTGATAAACGATCTCGAGTAATTCATGACAAATGTTCATATTTTTCTCACGCGATTCATTTATTTCACGAGTTAGAATTGTTTGGAAAGGGAAAAAAAACACGCGCACGACACACGCATCACAACTGCAGACTGACGACTGAGCGATAAACTGTTCTTGATTGGCTTAATATAGTCGGACGAGCGCTGTAATTGGCCGCTCCTTGCCGCGCGGGAAATGATTGGTCAATTTAATCCTAGAAGCACGGTGCATTAAGCATTCAACCAGCGTTCAGTACCTATTAACGGTTCGCAAGAGAGGCACTGCCACTGCCACCGCTATGGTTTTCTGTGACGGTACACCCAGTCACGGTAATGGTATATGGTTCTTTCTTTATCATCTCCTACATACTGGTCTCCGAACCTCTCCCGTCTAACTCAGTCTTTCTCTCTTTTTTCTCTCTTGCCATCGTTCCAAATCAATTTACCAATTGAAATCAGTGCCGGACAGTGAAGAATCGCGTCACTGAATGGTCCACCAACCGACGGGCAATGTGCGTCTCCCCTGTACCTTCCTTCCACTGCTTGTTATCAAACCATTCACCGGCTCACCAAATCCTTATTGCCTTGCCTTGGCGCACGATTTGAATCGCGCGGCTGACAACACAACTATCCACTAGATAGATTCTCTCTATGACAGTGTTTTTCAACCTTCACTTACTGTCCGATTTGGAACAGAATTATTGACAAATGGAAATTTAAATCTAGTGCGGAAATATATGAAAAAATAAGATAAAAACAATAATCAATATTAAATTTAAAAATTCATGAGAAAAATCTTTTTTCGAATTTAAGATAATAATAAGTCAATTAAATTTTTATAAATTATAATTTGCTTTGTAATTAATAAAAATTACATTTTGAATAATTATTAAATTATTAATTATTAAAAAAATAAACGTAATATAATAAATATAATAATTTATTTAATAATAATATTTAATAATTAAAAATAATATATACATTTGAAAATACAAAAACAATTTATTTTCTATTTATTTATAAAATTAGATGAATATATATTTTTCAATAAATTTTGATTTGATACTCGTAGTATCAGTTGAGAATCGCGGATATAAAGGATGAAACGATTCGCGATGTTGATTGGTCAAGAAATTCTCTTCCGGTTCAGTGAGTATATTTTTGGAGGTGAGATTTCCCGCGCCATTGTTAGTTGTCTTTTCCGGAAATATTTTACTTTTATATACGTGGAATAAGTGATTTTGTATGTAAAATAAATCGTATAAAATCATAATAATAATTCATTTAATTGTGTAATACTTAGAAACTTACCGTGAACTATAAATAAAAAAAATTTAAACTTGGAACTATAAGAATTATCACAAAACCTAATTTTTTCAAAATCTTTTTTAAATATCAGTTCAATTTTGTAAGTAATAAGTGTAATATAAAATTTATAAAATTATTTGCTATTATTTTTGAAATATTAAATTAAATTCATCTTAATCAGGTAATTATATATTGATATATTGTAGTTATAATATTTCTATATGAAAAGTAATCGTGCCAAGATGAATTTCTAAATCATCATCTACGACACTACTACTTAACAGACAGATTAACAAATTAAGATAACTTGATGGTAAGTTTTCTCCACTTCTGCTCTCGACAATTGCCTGTTGACTGCGTTGTACGAAATGCAGGCCCAAATATATATACCTAAATGCGACTAAAGTTCAAATTTTCTATAATCATTAGTCAGACGATTTTTCTTATCTTATTTTGTATCGATTTTTCTTAGAGTTTATCGTCAAAATTTAAGTCGAAACGCATCGTTGTGTGTAAAAAGTATTACATATAGAACATTGATTAAATTTATATTTTCGTGTATTGTGAGACATCTACCGAGAAGATAGCTTAATTTGCAAACATAACAACAAATGTGTCTTTTTTCCATTTGTTGTTACAGTCACAAATCGAAATATCTTCGTAGTTCTTCCTTTTTTTTCTAAAAAAATAAATAATCGTAATATTTTTTTAACAAAATATTATATATATATATATATATATATATATATATATATAAAACACGATATTGCATTATGTTCATTATATATTCATTATTTTATCATTAAACATTATCATTTGTGCAGAATACATGAATTCGAAGTATTTTTAAATAGATTTATCAATATAAATAGTTAGTATAAATATCAGTATAAATATTGCTCAGAGTATGAATCATAGATAATAAATTTTTTTGGTTATTTTCAACAATTATCTTTATCAAGAAATATTTAGTTATTTAGTTTACTTAAAAATCGTATCGTTAGTCAATAATTAATAATTGATCGAAGGATCCTAAGTAAGTACACTGTGTAAATTGACGATAAACATTAGTCATACATATAATTAAATGAAAGAAAGAAAAAGACAGTTTATTGATGAAATATGTACACACGCGATATACCCCTATATCACAAAATGCTTCTATAAAACCATTAGCTTACAGTTCGAAATAGTTTGGTTATTTTGTGATAATCGTCGCCTCTGCTTGAATCTACACATACATGATTTTCTCATGCGGGTCCATTTTACTGATTTAAAGCAACTTACGTAGCGAATAATGCATCTTTTATTAGGATACAATCCCTATTACATAGTCTTTTCTTCTGTCGATGCCGAACCATTGTGCATTGATTAAGCTAACCACGTGAGTCCCGTGAGATTTAAATAAAACATGAATCGGTTTAATAGCTATTCTTCGATAATCTTCAAATTCATAATCAGAAAAGTTTGAACGAATCTATGTTATTAAAATTAAAAACTGAAAATTAATACAAATTATTTTATAATTTAAAAATACTGCAATATTGAATTTGAAATTATCACATATGTTAAGTTATTAAAATATGTTAATATTTCTTTTTTGAAAATGTATAAATATTAGCTAGAAAATACTTACTTTTTTCTACTTCCACATTTACTTCATTTTAAGTTGTTTTTTCAAAAAATTTCTTTAATATATAGAAGTAACACGATTTTGTTGATTATCAATACGCTACTAAACTGAAATGAGTATGTCATCGGAAATACTTTGTAGTATGTAGAAGACAAAGTACATGTGCACAGGTGTTTTTTTTGAGATCATATGTGCTACATAATGATTTGACAATAATATCGTTCTTTTGCTTGGAGAAAAATATATATTTTATTCATCTTTGAATAAAATACTTTCAAAATTTCTAATCATGATAAACATGATAAATTAAATAAATTATATGATTTAATATTTTATTTGTTTGTTATAATAAAAATATTTGATACAACGAATTGAATTTAATAGTAATAATCATCGAAATAAACTTAAATTTGAAATATCATATTAAATTCTCAAGTTAAGATTCAATTAGGAAACTGTCTGGGTGAAATTTCGTAAATTTTCCCTCGATTTTCATGGAAATTCATGATTGAACGAGGGAATGGCACCGGCCGAGTAATTTAGAAGAGTTTATTAAATTGGGTAGAATGCTGTGCGTAGGCCTACGCCGGATACTCGGAGAATGAATCTCATCCAACGAGAGGAAGTTCGAATTAACTCGAGCCACTGCCAAGGGGGTACGGCAGAACCCCATATACTATAAACTCTTGTCCCATTTATTCTTTGCACATTTATGCGTCATATACGAGAAACGTCGATGAGAAAACGTCGTTCCAATATAATGATTATATTTTCCATTCGAGAAATTTGAAATATCCCAAATTGAAATTAATATTAAATTTTGATTACTGGAAATAAAAAAAGAAAATAAAATAATCAATGAAATTTACGCGATTAATAAAGTTCAAAAGTGTAGAATGTAGCAGAGAATTAAGACTTATTAGAATCATTTGACCCTGCTTCTTATAGAGTACTAAGACTTTGATGAGTTTATTTTATCCCGGATAAGTGGGGAGAGTAAAGAAAAGGAGACAAAAGATTGTATCGCTGAATCGATAGAGGAAGAAAGGCAGAAAAGTATGTCGTTCATTGTGTTACTTGACAGTTGTAGTACTTTGACACGATCAGGTCTTGTAGTATTCAATCTACGTGGGCGGTCATATGAAATGAAACAAAAAAATAGAGATATAATTAAGAGAAAGATCATTTTTTATAGTTTATCATAAAATTTATTCATGAAATATAAGAATTAATAACAAAATATACCGAATATTATATTATAAATATTTTTACTCATTTTTATAAATAATAATATAATACATGTTTATAATATAATGCTATATTATACAATATGCTAGATAAAATAATGATATTTTTTTTCTTCCTATTTATTTATCCTCTTTCACAAATAATATCGACAACACTAGGTTCCATTAAAACTGGTTCCAAACATCTATGTACAGCACTTCCAAGAATCTCATCTAGTAGAAAATGAACAACACTGAAAAGAATTTTCATTAAAATTATTTTTGTTTAAAATAATGATAATAATAATTTTAAACTTACTTTTCATCTGAAACAAATCTCCATAAATACAATTGCAAATAATGTGTGTCAACTTGAATTTGTTGTAGTCCATATTTACTGAATGTTCGTAATCTTACACATTCCAGAAAAGTCTATAAATAAAGAAAAATTCGTATTATAGATTTTGAATGTTAAGTTTTGATAGTATCGAATGCATAAAGTATGTTGCGTAGTATGTGGTATACGCAACGCGAGAGAATAAAGTATCTTCGTGATGCAAAGTGGATAATGGCTCTGCTATTTTATCATTGTAACTGCCTGACAGCACCTGTTCCTATCGCGGTACTGTATTTGCTAAAAGTATTTTACCTTTAAACTTATTTTGATGATTCCGGTAAGAATAGACGCTTTATTAAATTGAACCGATGAAAAAATTTCAATACGTTCAGAAAATAATTTATGAATATTCGTCACCAATGAGGAATCTATATGGTTCGGCGTGTACGATGACCAGCTTGATCTATAATGATGTCTTGATACACTTACACTAAAAATAAAAAAAAATTATTTAACAGAATATTATCTTTTTACTTTATAAAATATACCTATGAGTTTTTCTACTGCTATCGCTGCTTCTATCAACTTGACCATCAGAATCGTCATATAATGCAGCTACTTGAGTATCGATTAACATCACATCTTCTACGACTCTTTTCATCACAGCTCTTACTGTTCTTGGTTCAATTGTATGTAACCAGTCTCTCGTTTCAACGGATTTTCTTAACATTTGCGACACTGCTAAACCTTGAATGCGAACATAATGATTTAATAAATTTTGTGCTGCTTCATGAAATTTATCGCATATTTCTAATTCAGTCGTAACGACATTCCCAGATGATGTGTATTGTTCAATATTGAATAAATCATCGGTAGTAGTAAGCTGTAATTCAGAAATATAAGAATGATTTTTTATAAATATGATTTTTGAATTTAATTTAAAATTATTCGCTCTACCAAATATTTGACATTATTTTCTTTATATTCAATACACATTTTACTCAATAAAAGTAAAAGAGTAGGTGAGAATTTCGGAATATCAGATCCGCTACAAAATCCACTCGCAATAACCATTACATGATGTAAAAATCCAACTACTAATCCTTCTCTAACTTCATCTACACAGAAATTTTGTAAAAATTGTGTTTTTAAACTAAATGATAAATCTGGTTGTAAAAATACCTAAAATTACGTAATTTTAAATTAATAAATATTATGGTTTTAAAAAAATGTTCAAATGTCAAAGAAGAAACAAACCAATAAATCTTGTAAAATTCCTTTGATTTTTTCAATAGTGGGCATTATAAGTAATGCTTGAAGTTCTGCTAAATTATTATCTCCTTCCTGAGAAGTTTTAGTTGTTAATATTTGTCTCACTTTAACAAGTGTTTCATTTAAATGAGATTTCAAATTATCTAAATGATTACGACATTGTTTTCTACCCGCGTTAATAACAATATTGGTACCTGTTCTGCAAATAAAAGTACATAGATTCTTAAATTTTATTTTTCATTCTTTTAATAAGAACGATTTTATCTTTGTTACCTTTCAAAATCTGTTTCTTTACACAACATATTCATAGCCTGTAATCTCCTATGAAACTTTTCTAATGCTTTTACTAAAATAGCTGTATCAGCTACATTTTCTACTCTTTTTCCAATTAAATCAAAATATTTTTTCATATTTTTCATGATAAAACTATTTAAACATGAAAGAGCTTTTGTATCAAAATCATCAATAAATTCATTATCTTCAGATGGTGATCGATTTATAAACATATCATTATAAGATGCAACAATCAAACATAAATCACTAAGAAATCCTGAACTGGCCATATCTACAAATTCTATGATATCATTTTCACACATATCTTTTAAAATATCTAATTGTTCAGTTAATCTTCCATCTGCATGTGTCAAAAATTCAGCACATAAAGAATCAGCTGGTTCTTTCAGTTGTAACAATAGATCTATATTTTCAGCTAAAGCTTTAGTTGATGCATCTCCTTTATGAAATTGCATTCTCAACCTTGATTTAAGTTCCTCTAGAATATCTTCACAGTCTTTTTGAATTCCTTGAAAAGATGGCATATTGCCATATTGATTCAATACACGTTGTGCGTGTATGTAATCTTGTACTGCCTATAAAAATTAAGTATACATCCTTATTTAAATATAATTAATTTATGTATATTAAAAGGAATATAATATAATGATATGAAATGAAACATAAACCTGTCTATAATTTTCTTCATTCATTTTATCTTTTAAATTGCCGGGTAATTTAAAAAGAAATTGTAATTTTTTCAATAATGCATGAACTGAAGATAATTTGGCAATTTGTTGTCTTGTACCCTGTAATGTTGATGAAATCTGTTCTGAAAAAGTAGTAATACTGTCCATATTTTTTGCTAATAAATCCATACTATCTTCCATTTCTTTAAAATCTGTTTTCATCTAAATAATGAATAAGCATAGTATATATAATATAGTATATACATATAAAATTAATATTATAATTAATAAATTAAAAATAATTGCATTTATATAAACATATAACAAATTTACCTTCCTGATAGTATCTGTAGCAGATATAAATTTATTATAATTTTCATATACTAGAGTTTGCATATCAGAATGTAAAATTTGAGTATTTTTTATAATTTCTGCTTCATGATCCATAATTTGTTTTAATGTACATTCCTATATAAAAAAATTAATTATTTAGTATCATTAAATAAATATAATTAAACTTAAAGAAAATTGAAAAATGCACTTACTTTTAATAATTTTTGAAAATACATATCAGGATTAAAATGTTGTCCATTAATATCATATGGATTATTAGAATTTTCTGCCATTTTGTCCATTTTATGAACAAAAACAGATTTTGACAGTAATACTGTGACAGGTTAGCTAATGTATTATCGTGTTATATATCAGTTATATTATTTTATATAAAGGTTAGGTGAAAGACGCTGTAACAAACAGCATAACCTCTCAAATTGCTTGAGAAAAGCGCAACAAGTGTAATATATAAAAAAAGTAATTTTTTACATATTTATTATTAAAGAAGATGTGTTATTATTAAAGAAAAACTTTTAGTTATTGAACTTTTAACAATATTGTTTCTAAGAAACGTTTACTCGAAATACATGTAGAGTTGGAAAATAATGAAGGGGTTATTGCATCTTATTATTGAATTTTATTCTTTAAATACTGTAAAATTATACCGCATACAGAAAGATTATAAGAAGATAATTTAATTTTAAATCGTTTGATAAGTGTATTAATTGCGA
Organism: Apis mellifera; assembly: GCF_003254395.2. NCBI lineage: Eukaryota > Metazoa > Arthropoda > Insecta > Hymenoptera > Apidae > Apis > Apis mellifera. The sequence goes on from NC_037652.1 coordinate 6,573,622, forward strand.
TAGTTAGAAAACATCTGGCATAGATTTAAAATTTTTATGAAGCTGTGACAAGATGGAATTGTTTATTTGACAAAAGTATAAGCAAAAAAAAACGATTTAAAAAATGCCACATCCATGTGTTGTATGCGGACGTTCGCGTCTGAATCCCAACAATAAAGAAGAAGAATATATGTTTTTTGGATTTCCCGTTAATGATATACCTCGATGTAGAAAGTGGTTGGATTTTTGTTGTCGTGAAGATTTATATAAACTTACAAAAAAACAGTTACTTCAACGAATGGTGTGTTCCAAACACTTCGAACAAAAGGATTTTTTAAATGAATACCTCGACAGATTAAATTGTAATGCAGTACCTTCAATTTATGATCCTACACAAAGTTTATATAACATAACCTGTGTATTATGTGGTCGATCTCGTCGAGATCCATCAGATAGAGATTATGATGGTGTAACTTTTCATCATTTTCCTGGTGAAGAATTTCGATGTCTCAAATGGCTCGATTTTGTTGGTGTAGATTCATATTACAGATTGACAAGAAAAGAAATCTTGTTTTGTTACATTTGTTCAAAACATTTTGATCGTTCTCAATTTATGTCTGGTTATAAAAGTAGATTAATAGACAATGCTATTCCCAATATCAGAAATCCTGATCAATTGGATGGATCTGAACAATATATTATAGAATTTGTACCAGAATCAAATTACAGTTCCTCAGAAAAACCCAAAAAATTAGATCCTTTACCACCTGCTGTTTTAGAAAGTCAAGCATGTGCAGCTTGTGGTAGATTAAGATCTGATCCAAGAAATAAAATAGAAAGATATAAATTTCATCCCTTTCCTGCTTACGAAATTGGCAGATGTTTAAGATGGTGTCAATTTTTAGGTAGAGAGGATATATTGAAAATGTCTCCAAATCAAATAAGAAAATTAGTACTTTGTTCAAAACATTTTCAAACAGGACAGAGTTTTCATAGGGTAGGACCATGTGATGCTGTTCCAACTATAAAGGATGTATCACAATTAGATTGTGTTAATTCAACAGAAAAAATTGAAGATGATCAAGATATATTAGAAGAATCTAACTGTACTAATACAACTAAAGGAATTAAAAGGCAAAATTTTTCAAGACCTTTAGTATCTAGTAAAAAACCAAAGGTAGATAATAAGCCTACTCCTCTTGCAAAGAAACGTGGAAAATCTAAAAGGCCAACTCTTATTAACATTCCAAGGCCTGATCCTAATAATATTGAAAATCGAGTAATAAGAAAATTACCACTTCCTCCTACTCCCAGTTGGAAAATTCAATTTACAGATCAACTTCAACCTATAACAATAGCAAATCATATTACATCAAATATACCAAATAATATTCAAGGTAATATAAAAAAAGTGATTTTACCATTTACTGGTGATATATCAAATTTAGGAGCTCCTATTCCAGTACATAGTTTATCCAGTATCCCTCCAGGTTTATTAATTAAAATAGATCTTCCTGAACAAGAACAACAAAAATCAATAAAAACAATAAAAAAGCAAACTAGGACAAAAATGATACATGCTCCAACTACCTCTAATGAAATTGATTTTAGACAGCAAATTTGGATGAAAAATGGTCAAGCTTCGGTGACAATACCAATTATAAAACAAAGTAAAGAGGAAACAGATAAAAATTTAGCTGAATTTTTGTCAACTTCTTTAGAAGAAACAGATGGTAAAGTAATTAGTGAAGAATTAGAAGTACATGAAGAAGTTATATTGCCACATTCATTGGAAGTATTAGATGAAGAAGCAGCTAATGTGAAAGAAGATACATTTTATGAAGATTTTGAAGATGTAGAATGTTTAACACCAAAACAAAAGAGATCTATGAGACGTAAAAAAATTTCAGGAACAATGAGAAGAACAATTTTTCCTATTAGAAATGAAGTTAAATGTTTTTTGCGCAAATTGGCACCTTATATGCATAGACTTCCTAGGAAAGCTAGAGCACAGATGAAACTTTCAATTGTTAATATGGTAATTGAGCAATTGTAAATTTGCTAAGATATAAATAAATGATAGTATTTTTAAGAATATATGATTAAAATATAAATACTTTAAATTTATGCACATTACTTACATATTGAAAGAGAGCAGTCATATATCCTTTAAATAATGATAATTATTTAATAATAAAAATATATTATTTTTATTATATATTTATTATATCATGATGAGAGATAGGTAATAATAAGTTTAAAGGATAACAAAATTGTAAAGTACAAATAATATCTATAGTAAATTCTTTCATTATTTTTATGTCATTTGATTTTATTATTGTTGAGATATATATTTTTAAATGACAGAATATTATATTGTTTTTTGCAAATATCTTAATTTTTTTTTAACATTAATTTTATATCTCAAATTTTTTAATAGCAACAGACTATAATTCTAATATGTAATTTATATGTATATGTATATGTATTTGTATATATGTATATATACAATAAATATGTATATATACATGTACATACGAGGTTAAATTTTGTTGAAAAAAAAAAATGTAAAAAGAATTATTGTGCAATAAAATTTTTTGAAAAAATATGAAATATAAGATAGCTACAAATTTAGCTAAAATAAAATTATAAATTTATGTATAAAAAAAAAAAAATAAGAATTATTATTTTTTTTTGGAGTATTTTTTCAAAACAAAGTTTAATATTTATTTTATATATATTTTAATGTGTAAATATTATATAAATTATAAATATTATAAAATAAGAATCAAAAGTTTAAAGTTTAAATATCAATTTTAGAGGTATTAAATTTGATACAATAGGCATCCATATTTTGTCTACATTGTAAGCAGTAATATTTGATTGTTCTTGAGGATAAAGAAGTATTGGTTTTGAAATATCTTCATCTAATTTTAAACGGTTGTTTATCCACAGAACTTTTGCTGAAGCAATTGGTTCTAACATAAATGATTAAAATCAGAATATTATTTAATTTTATTGTATAATGAATGAATGTTTATTTATATATTTTACTTACCTACATTTACTTTAGGTTTTAAATAATGTTCTGTACCAATATTATAAGATGTGAATTTATTTAATATTTCTTGGTAATCTGTACACTTGCACAATATACCAAGGGGGTGCTCTACACAATTATCAAATTTGGAGTACATAATTTCCTATGGAATACTTTGATTCTGTGATTTAGAATAAGTTATCAAAATATTAAAATTGAAAATGTCTGAATTCAGCTACTTTAAAGATGTGTGAATATAGTAAAAATTTTGTGTACAGATATTTACCAGTGATCTACTGTTTGTATTATTTTTGTTATATTAATATATGAGAAATTAATATATAAGAGGTATAATTTATATAAGAAATTATACAAAAAATAACAATTAAAGCCATTGTTTATGTATAATACATATTAATACAAGATTTTGATTGTAATTAAATTAAAAAGTATATGTTTCAACATAATACAATCAAGAAGCCAGCTTCTCTGTATTTTTATGACTCGTATGTAGTTGAAATAGTGACATTCTATAAATCACATACAGGTTATAAAAGCTGGATATAAAAACTGTATAGATAAAATAAAAATTTTTGTTTCATTTTTTATAATACTTATTTCTTTTTGGTTATTCAATATTATAAAAGCATCAATTAAATATCGTTATGCTAGGTATTCATTCCACTGTATTTGTACCTTATGTATTTATATGTTCATTAAGTGCAAGTTGATTTTTAAGTCAATGCAGATGAAAATTATTTATATATTACACCTAACTACGAAGACTTTGTAGTCTCATTTTCATTTCTTCAAGTTCTTTATCATCTACTTCTTCACTTTCTTCTTCTGCAGAAGTAGATGCTACAATAGATCCTGGAGTTTCTGTAACAACTGCAGGTGCTGTACCCAATTGGCCTGCAGTTACTTCCCATAAAATCTGTGATAGATATGAAATATTTTATTAGTATAATTTTTTTATGTTTTTACACATAGTAGATAATAATTTACTTTGTCTATTTCTTCATCTGCTTCATCTTCTACTTCCTCAGAATCTTCCACAGATTCCATGGTTTCATCTAACATTTCTTCAATAATACCAGCTTTCATCATTTCCTTTGATAATTCTCTCATTGTTGCTGCTACTTCTGGAACTCTTACTAACGATTGCATTGCTTGCATCACTTCTGTGGATTTTGAGACCGAACCAGCAACTCTAATCGTTGCTAATTGATTTTTCATTTGCAATGCAACAGAGTTCATATGTGCCTTTGATGTATAGAGTTTGTTACAAGTTTTTCGTGCACGTATTATTTCTTTTGCTAGAATTTTACAGACATCTTTATCACCTTTCTTCGCTGCTTCTTTCAAAGAACGTTTTATTTTATCTTCTTCTCGTTGAATTGCTGTGTATAAATATTACATTATAATATATTCTATAAAATATTATTGATAGTAGCTTACCTCTAACCTGTCTATCCAATTGATAACCCTCTTTCCTTAATTTATGTGTCCATTCTTGAACCTGAAATACGATTTCGTATAAACATCGAATAGATATTATTATTCATTTCGATTCTAACCATTTCTTTCGGATTTTTTTCTGGAGATTTGCCAAACAAGCCCATTTTCTTGCTATGTTGACAGAAGTTCGCATCTGCCAAACATAACCACACTATCTCCTAAATTAGTCAAGGTAACCATTAGGATTACGTCATTATTGTATGAATCATCGATCTCTTTATGCGATAATAAAAGAAAAAAATTACGATATGTAAAAAAAAAAAAGAAGAAATAATCTCTATTTGATACGATAAAACATTTATATTATTAAAATTTTGATATTATTAAAAAAAAAATTAATTATTAAAATCGGGAGGGTTTAATTCTTTTTAAGCTTTCAAATATTTTTTATTTTATTCTTTATTTTTATATTAGGTAAGTTAAAAAAAAATATTACATAATAGATTATAAAAAAGTATTAAAGTATATAATCAATTAAATTATATTAAAAAGAATACGATTTAAAAAATTGTTTAAGTAATAAGTATCTATCTTGTATTTGTAGTTAGAATTAAATCTCTTAACCAGTTCAATACTTTTGTTGCTATTTCCATTCTCTTGTTTGTGTTTTTTTCGATATTTCGTTGATGTCGATACTTTTCAAGATTTCTTCGATTTTCTATATGATATTTATAACTTGTTACATCATTTTTCTCGTCTGGATGATTGTTTATCCTCTCCTCTTTTATAATAGTTGTTTCCGGTTTATTATTTTCTGAAATTTTAATAGTAAGTAATTTATGAAAATCAGCATCAGCGTTCTTTTCTTCTTTATTTTTAAAATTTTTCAGTCGATCTCTCAATTGCTCATCAATCTTTTCCTTCGCGTCGAAATTCCACGGAGTTTGCACTTTCTCCAAGTTTAGAGATAAATTATATCTCTTCGCGAAAGCTTCTACAGGCATCGAGAAAATTTGCAAACTGTCGTCAATTAAATCATATTTCTCGTTTGACAAAATTGATTTCATCGATTCGCGTTTAGAAATTTTTATTCTTTCCTTCGCTTTAATTGTTCTATCAGTATTTATCGCGCTTGAATTTCTTTTTACGGCGCGAACAACGTTACCTTTTGTGGGTACGCAACAAGGACATTCCTTGTTTAATAACTGTTCGCAGACCTTTCTGGAAATCGATAAGGCGTAGGAACCGTCGTTTAATTTTTTTATTTCCAACGGTAATTTTACACCATCACCGATATAAAACAGCTCAGAATTTCCAAGACTCTGAACATCATCCTTATTACCTTCGTTTTTCACAGTGATTTTTCCCAAATAAGTAAAATCTTGTGCAGGAATCGTATCCGAATTTTCGTTTTCCATCGATTTTTCTATACTCTCGTCTTCGTATCTATTCGCAATATCGACATTTTCTGTTGGATTCATTCTTGGAGAACTGTATCCCACATTGTGATCTTCAATTCTTTTAGTTGAAGATTTGTCTTCAATTTCCGAGGAAGCATCATTATCTGGCCAAATTTCAGTCATTGGTAATTCTGAAAATTCTACATTATCCCGAATTGTCTCTTCGTTCGAATAAGCTTTGGTAGCTAACGTAGTGTCTTCCGTGGATTTAAAATTTCTTTTCGCTCCTATTATACCATTATCCAAAGATTTCACAGTCGACGAAACATCGTTTCTTCGATCCGATATATTTTTATCCTTTTCATACGCAGACGGTTCTAATGCAGATTCATTTTCCTTTTCATCATTATTTGGATCTGCTTCATTTTTGGCAATCTCCAACAATTTTTTCATATCGATATTCGATAAATTGAAAGCAGTAGATTCAAACGTATTTTCCGTGGTCGAAATTTCCTCGTTTTCCATTTCCATCATATTCAATTCATCGTTCAAAGAGCTTCGTATGATCGAATCGTTAAAAACATCATTGACCGGATCTTCTGGCTTCAAGGTATTCTTTATGCTTTGAACAATTATGTTTTGAACGGCGGGATTCTTACCTGCTTGCAACCCAATTACCGGATCACGCAGTAAACTTTTAACACTGGCTTGCAACCTTTTCATATCCGTCGAATCATCGTCGGTTTTCTCGTTCGAGGGAGCCAATGTAATCATATTCGTCACCCATTTGCCATTCTTGAATTGATGCTCCTCCACGGCCAATGGAGGAAGTTCTGTTTTTGAACTGGGCGCGGCAGATATCGTGTTCCGTAAATTATTCCTAATCACATTAGTTGCCCACTCGCTGTCGAATTTCTTTCTATCCATCCCAGTCATTTTCGATAACAGATTCTTTATTTCATCCAGAATGGTATGCTCTATTGGCGGCATGGACAAAATACTCTTCAAGTTTGGAACTTGGACAATTTCCGGTACTAAATCTTCCCCCTTCGCGGAACCCACCGTTTCCTCGTTGCCATCCATTTCAGACGAGTCATCGGAGGCAAAGTTATTAATTACAGTTTTTATCGATTTATGCAGCATCGTGTTGTCGCAGAATGGTAACGCTTCGTCGGACGGACCCTTTGAAAATCCATCGGTTTTCACTGATTTCAACGTTGACTCGAAGGGAGAAGGGTCATTCTCGTTTCGCGAAGGAACGTCGTCCGGATCTCTTCCTTCGCTCTGTTTCTTCTCTTTATCATTGAGCTTTACGGTTCCAGCTTCGTCCAGGGACATCGTGTTTTCAGGAATTATTTCTTCCCCCACGGAGGAAGGTATCTCGTAATCCAAATTTTTTCGCTGTTGATTTTCCATTCGATCCTCTGAATCCTGATTCGAATTCCAATCTGGATTATTTTCCCCTACTATACCTTCCTCTTCTTCATCTCCTCGATCAGAATATTTTGAATCATGTCCATCCACTATCATATCTACGTTTTCAGATCCTAATGCCTTCTCCACAGGATTATTTGATCGAGAGTTAAGATTATAGTCATATTTTGTATCGTCATTCATAGAACCAGTGTTTATAAGTAAATTATCGTAATTATCGGTCGATCCATCATTCTCTGATTCGTTGGAATAAGCTCTGGACGCGGCCGTAATCTCCTTGACTTCGGAATAATCCAACGTTCCACTCCCCGTTATTTCGTATTCATTCCCATACTCGTTTCCTAAACCCGTGGATGATCCATCGTTCGAATTAGGATTAATATATCCGTGCGCAGGGACAACGGAGGGAGATCCAACAATTCCAGGCGGTGGCAAATAATTTTTATCAAAAGATTCGGACGGCACAGACTGCAAATTGTAATTGGAATCATTCGTCTCTTCATCGTTTTTCCATGTTCCATCCTCGTTCGTGCTCGCAGGAATTATATTTTGAGATCGAGACGGACTATTGTCAGCCATGCCCGAAGGATCATCCGTCTGCTCAACAGTTTGTCGATTTTTATTTAAATCGTGTTGTCGATCGATCGGCGCTCGTTGACCAACCACCGAATCGAGTCCAATTGGATCAAATGGAATATCATTTCTCGGTAGAGTTGCTTGCTCAACCGTGTTCTTTGGCACTAAAAGTGGAGGATCTACGCGTTGAATGGTCGGTGCATAAAGTATCGCTCCTTGTTTTCTAGGAATCATCGGATCCGCGTTGTTGGGGAGATAATAGATATGGGGAAATCTGTTGGACGTTGGACTCTGGACCGGGTTCATTTCGTTAGGAAGGTAATAGGTTTGAGGAAATCTGTTAGATGGAATTTTCGTCCGGGGATCTTGCTTCTTGCCGACGAGTGCATCTTTCCGTTCGGGTTTCCCCCCCCATTTATTTCCCTTCCTCGCCAATGCTCGTAATTTCGAGATAATATCGCGATTCGCGTCTTTCCTGGAAGAAGGATTATTTTTTTCCCTGCAGTAACAAACGAAATTATCATCGTCATACACGTTTATCCTTGGTTCCGTTTTGTGAGTAGCTTCGACGTTGAAATTGTAACGAAGCAACTGTTTTCGAAGGGAGTCGAACAGAGCCTCGTCACGAAAAGTTGCATTTTTCGCTTCCTCTATGGTCATTGGTTTTTTCAAAGAAAGTAGATGCATGCTCGGCTTCCGACCAACGAAATATTCACGAGGTCTTTCATTATTACAAGGGTCTCCTATGCTCTTCAACGTGGTTCGAAGGGCTCCCCTGGGAATCGGTGCGCCAACTCTTTCCCCGTGAAACAATGTCTTGCATCGTTTCGTTTTTTGCCCTTTGCATTCTTCATTTTCTCCTTCCTCCTTTTCCCTCGTCGGCACAAAAATTACTAAGCTTCTTTTCGTATCGAGTTTCGAATCATACTCCAAACTTTCCGACTCATCGTTGATCTGATCGATCGAGGGAGGACTCGAGAAGATAGTTCTGGAAAAAAAGAAATTTGATTGATGTTTTACAAAAGAAACTTTACAATAAAACCTTTATCTTTTCTTCCCTTTTTAACGATTACATGTATATTTTCTTTTTACTCATTTATTAATTCTTTGTAATACGATAATAATTTATATAGATTATATCGATGGTATATAAAAATATAAATGAAAAGAATATTTTAGATTTATTTTGAAATAATATTATAAAATTATAAAATTAATAATTAAATTAAATACATTCATCATTGTCTCTATTTCAATAAATTTATTAATGTTACAAAAGAATATATATATATATATATATATATATATATATATATATATATATATATATATATAATAATTAAAATATATAATAGAAAATACAATGTAACAATAGCAGTTTTACAAAAGAAACTTTACATAAAATCTTTATCTTTTCTTCCCTTTTTAGTAATTACATCGTATATACTTTCTTTTTACTTATTTATTAATTCTTTATAATACGATAATAATTTATATAGTACGATTATATAATTATATCGATGGCAAAAATATAAATGAAAAGAGTATTTTAGATTTATTTTAGAAATAATATTATAAAATTATAAAATTAATAATTAAATTAATACTCATCACTGTCTTTATTTTAATAAATTTATTAATGTTACAAAAGAATATATATATATATATATATAATTAAAATATATAATAGAAAACACAATATAACAATAGCAGTTTTACAAAAGAAACTTTACAATAAAATCTTTATCTTTTCTTCCCTTTTTAGCAATTACATCGTGTATATTTTCTTTTTACTTATTTATTAATTCTTCATATTTATTTTGAAATAATATTATAAAATTATAAAATTAATAATTAAATTAAATATACTCATCATTGTCTCTATTTCAATAAATTTATTAATGTTATAAAAGAATATATATATATATATATATATATATATATATATATATGTAATTAAAATATATAATAGAAAACACAATGTAACAATAGCAGTTTTACAAAAAAAACTTTACAATAAAATCTTTATCTTTTATCTTTTTCTTTTTTTCCCTTTTTAGTGATTACATTGTATATATTTTCTTTTTACTTATTTATTAATTCTTCATATTTATTTTGAAATAATATTATAAAATTATAAAATTAATAATTAAATTAAATACACTCATCACTGTCTCTATTTCAATAAATTTATATTAATGTTACACAATGTTATAAAAGAATATATATATATATGTAATTAAAATATATAATAGAAAGTACAGAATGTAACAATAACAAGGAAAAAATTCGTGCCGTTTCCGATAATAAACGCCGCAAGCGGCAGAGGCGTTAAATTCTAAGAATTTAACAAAGTCAGCGTGTTGTCCTATAATTCCAAGTATTCCGTCCCTCGACGCGGAATCTAAACTCTTCTTGGAAAACGGAATCAAAACATAGGGAATAAACTTCGTATATCATGCGTGTATCGTTCGTATATAGGCGCGAGGCGTATGTAAACAGAAAATTGCCTCGGGGAAGGAGAAAGGTGGAAATCTAGTTTAGTTTCGGGCGCGGTCGAGATAACACGTGTGAATTCGAGTCGTATCGTGATTTCGTAATGTAAAGTGAATAGTGGGCAATATTTCGTCAAACGCGATCTTCCGTGCAACACTTCCGGTGGAGCGAAAGAGGAGCGAGGACCAGGATCTCTTCGATTCGGATCACTTGGTAAGCGAATAATTCCAAATTTATCACAAAAATAGATATTCATACAAATACGTAATTATAACAATTGAATTTCTATTCAAATCTCTATCTAGATTTTAGTAATGTGCATCATCGATTATTCTTGTTTCGAGAACAATTTTCAAAATTAAATAGAAATATGATTCCTTTTAGAAAAATTATTTGGAATCTTTTTCCCACGTTATGCAACGGTGACCATATTTTCACAGTTCCTCGCGGCTGTTCGTTTTATTTCGCGATCCGAATTATGCCGATTCCGATTCCTTCCTTACGAATTCGAAGTTTTCTTATCGAATCTTGCAAGCAGGATGAAATTTAAGCGGCGCTGACGCTCACAATTGCGCCACACGTTACCCTCTGGCCGACCAACATAATTTTTCGCGTTTATTGCGATTCACCTGACCGACTCGTGATCGGGAATTCGTCCAAGGTGGAGGTCGTTTGAAAAATCGAAAGAATGTTTCCGATGTACTCGGCGGGAAGCTAGATAAATGGCAGAGGATAAGGGAGAATTTATGAGGGTAATGGTAAATCCAGCGGTATGGGGTGCTGAAATATATATTCTGGGGGAAATTTGTTGAATTATCTTTCGTAAATATGATGGTCGACCGAGAGGAATACGTATGGTTCGTTACCGCGAATCGAGATTCCCTTTGAGAATTCTTCGTCACAATTCATCTTGATATATTTTTTCTGAGGAGAGGGGAGGGATATTAGAAAGATAGATTAGAGTTTACCTGTCGGTGATAGAGTTGCTCGTTTCCTCGATGTCGATGGTTTTCGAACACGTTGACGAAACGAGAGTAAGAAGCAAGGAATACGTAAAAATCGAACGATGCATGATGATCACGAATGTAACTCGTGATCTCTCGGTTGAATCGCGTTTAACAGCTTCTTGGCTCGAAATGATCCGCACTCGAGATCGATCGGGCAACTGCGCGATTTGGAACACGATTTGGATATATTCAAGTTGGAAGTTGCATTACGTTCTGTTTTGATATTTTTCTGTTGCAAAATTCGTGGTGTCAGGCAAAATTGAAATGTTGCAATTTTCGGTGTTATGTTATTATCTTACTACATGTGGAACATGGATTAATTAATCGTCGAACAATGAAATTACATATGCATAATCGGGTTACATTATACGTATGTTTAGTTAAAAACGTTTCTCAATGAAATAAATATATAACGGCGCATTGCATCAATAATGTATTTCGTTATCCGAGGAGGGGATTCGTCACAAACAAACGTTTTACAACATCTTTTTATTTAGGTCAAAAAAATATAAAAATTACACGAAAAATATTTTATAAAATTAGAATAATATAATACAAAATTAAGATATATTATATAAGATTGAAAAGAATTGTTATCCGTTGTTCCGAAGAATATTCGTGACTCCGTTAAGCAACATGAAAAATTTTTTTACATTCGTTATCGCATTTCGAAAAACGTTTTGAGCGGGATCTATCGATCTGGTACTTGTTGAATCCCTTTCTCGATCTTCCTTCCCGATCGTCCTATTATAATTCTCGTCCAAATTCTTGATTAACTGTTCCACCGACCCGGTGAAATTTTCCGCTTTGTTCAATCCGTCGATTACCACATTCCCTATCTTTGGTAGACTCTTCTCTATAAGGGACGACAATCCATCATCCTCTTTCTTGTTTCTCCTTACGTTCTTCCTCTTGCTCCTGTCGATGCTCCCTTTCGGCATGAATTTTTCAAGCGGTATCTTCTGAATCAGCGATTTCTCGACGTCGTCGATTTCGCCGAATGCCGGGATCTTTGTGCTCGAAGCTGCTTCGTCCAGATGTTGCAATTCGGACGGTTGTATCTTGAAAGGGAGAGAGAGAGAGAGATTCGAGTGTTATGCAAATTTTTGAAAAAGCAAGATCTTACGTGTCTGTCGTTAAACCTTACCTTTTCCACGTTGGTATTTTCGTCCATCTTCTCTCGATTCTCTGCCGCTTCTCTTTGAACCCTTCTTCCGGATCTTTCCATCCACGCCAACGCCGTTCCGTGTTCGTCGGAGAGGGGCGATTTTTCTAAACTCAAGCTTGCCCCTTTCCCCTCTCTCTTACTTTTCTCCGTGTTTGATTCACTTTTCGTATGTTGTTCGATTCTTAGAAGAAGATTTTCGTCAGAAATTTCCTTCGAACTTTGCTTCGAACGCGACGAATAATTGTTGGTTTTACGAAGAGAAAACAGAGGAGGCAGAGACTCGAAATATTCTCCTTGTCTCGATTCGGTAACGGCGTTTCTCCGCTTCCGTTTTATTTCCATCTTTTTCGAATCCATCTTTCCGTTATCGCTGCTTGTGATATTCGAAGTCTCGGATATATTTCCACCTTCGATTCTCCCTTCCGTAACATTTCGATAACTTTCACCCTGTTGCTCGACTATCTTCGAAGATTCTCCCTTGGAATCGGAATTTTCCTCGTTCGCTTCCTCGAATTCTCGATCATCTTCCGACCGCGTAACCGGTTCTTGTTTCTCGACGATCGAGTGCATGAAATTTTCCATTTTATCGTCCACTATCACGTTCCCCGATTTGAGAAGCTCGTCGACGGTTTTGGGATCTAGATAATCGATGAAATCGTTGAGAAGATTTTCCGTTGATTCTTCTCCGCTCTTATCCTCGCGTTTGCGCTGCGTCGATTGACGAATCCTGAAAGGTTTGAATACGATAGGCTTCCAAATAATTTTGTATCTTTTCGAAGGTGTTTTTTGCGAATCGGGCGATATCCTCGAACTTTTGTACAATTGCAAACTAGGATCCCCTCCTTTGTACCGGGATGGGTCGATTATGTATATTTCTTTCCCCTCTGGGGGTTGATCCGATTCTTCCTCGTCGTCGGAATATCGAACGACTTTAATACTTCCGAGATTATTTTGCAGGAGACGATTGTACGCGTGGTTGGGCGAGCGTCGAGGCGATGCCTGTCGAGCAAATTAATTGAATGAAGAAAAAAAAAGAAAGAAAGAAAAGAATCTCTTAATAAGAATAATTATTTACCCTCATAATTCTCTTCCCTTCGCTCCCTGGATTCTCTTCGTAATAGTATATCCGTGGCCTCTCCACATCTTCCACCAGAGCGAAATAGACATCGTCTCTCCTCTCGCCTTCATCCGATCCTTCTCCTCTTTTCTCCCCGCTCGATGGCAAATCCTCCGATCTCACCACATCTCGATCCAAATTATCGTAAGAACGATCGCGGAAATTCTCGTCATTTTTAAAGATCCTCCTCCAAGTATCCCTATTCCTGAGAGATATCTCGGTCGCCGGTACGTCATCCTCCTCGCTCTCCCCAACTTCCCTCCTCTCCTCGTCGTACTTGGTCGGTCGATACATGAGCATGTAGGCTAATTTCTCGCGATCGATCATGTCTCGGAAATCCTGGCTCCCCTTGATCCTCTCCCACGCCTCCCTTCTCCTCAGATTCCTCTTTTCCACGTTCTCCTCCTTGTCGACCGCCTCGCGAACGCCCCTCTCGTACTTCCTCAACATCATCTGCCTCTTGTCGCGCAACTTGTCCCTCAATTGTTTCACCTGTTGAGCCCGAGTCCTCCGATATTCGGCCGCAGCCCCCCTTTCCGCCGATCTCGATCTCGGAATCGGGAGCAACACGCGCGACTCCTTCAACTTGCGGAACAAATCCCTCAAAGCCTGCAACGTTCTCACTTTCTTCGACAATTCGGATTGTCTCGCCACGTTTAATCTCGGCGCGCGTTTCTTACTTTTATTGAAATCGGTCGTTCCTACTTTCGTTGCCTTTCTGCCGAGCAAAGGTTGCTCGGATTTTGCCCCTCGTTTCGAACTTACATCATCGTAGTTGCTCTCGGCTTCTTCTCTCCTCACGATTCCCTCCGATAAAGCGGTGGTGGTCTCGATCCAACTCTCCTCCTTTGTCCCATCTTCAGTCTCCTCGTCCCCTTCCGTGAAATCCGTAGAGTTTTCTTGGTTGGAAAAAGTATATTCCTCGTTATTAACCGTGGTGCTCTCCTCCTCGGAGAGAAACTTGCTCGCATCGCGTCTCACCGATCTTTCGCTCGATCGATCCTCTTCCTTCTCTTCGTTTAAAATAATAGAGGAGAATCGTGGATGATCAGCCGACGACGCCACTTCGGGGTGGAGGTCCGATCGGCTCTCCAAAGCAGGGATATTCGAATCGTGGCGCGGATCTCGAGCGTTCCTCGATCCCTCCCCGATCTCGGACGAATCGACCTCGTCCCGAGTCGATTTCTCTATTTTCGGCCCGCCCTCCTCCAGCTCCGCGAACACCTCCACGTCCGTGTCCTCCCGCAAATTGGCGCGCACTATATCCTTGTCCAAACCGGCGAGTTGTTGTTTGGGGGGCGCGACGGTGTCGACCTCGAGCGATTCCAACGATTCGATGGCGCCCCTTCTCGATCGGCAATCGCAAGTTTCCGAGCGACGGATAACCCTGCAGTTGCAATCCTTGGAGTTGGCATCGTCCTCCTTGATCATCTCCTGATCCAGTATTGCGCGCAAATCCGTTTCCCCCCTTTTCGATCTCTTGTTCCCGAGGTAATCGGTCCAAGGATTCGATCCTTTGAGAGCAGAGAAATCGGGAATTCTCTTGTACATCGTGCTCCCTATCGGTTGCGCTCGCCCAGAGAAGAAGGATCGGATGGCAGACTCGTCAGGTTGGACGTTGGTATACGTGGGTCGATGATTTTTCGGAAAGGAGACGCCCTCGAATTTCTCCAAGAACTTGCTATCTCGAATCGTGCCATCCGACTCGATCCTCACCATCCCCTTCCTTCTATCCTTCCTTCCAACCTCGTACGCTTCCACTTCCCACAGTTCAGGTGCTCCTGTGCTCGTTTTCATCCGATTGTTCCTCGAATTCTTGAAAAGTTGGACGGGCTCGTGGTAGAAGGAACCATCATCCTCGTTCCACGTACGAACGTCGTCGATGTACTCCATCGTTGAAACTTGCTCCTCCGAATCCTCGAATTCGTAATCGTAGTCGTAGGTGTTTAAGAACGAATCCTCGTTAACGAAGGAGTTATCGAATCGGTAGAAATCGGCATCTTCTTCGCTGTCCAATTCCAGAAAACTCGGTTGCTTCTTCTTACTCCACCATCTTTCGATCCCTCTAGTAGATCCTTCCTCAACATCCTCGTCCCTCGCTCCCCGTTTCCTCGATAAGTTATCACTCCTTCTTTTCGAGTCGAAAGGGAGCAATTCTCTCTTGGCCCTGTCCAATCCTCGTTCCATCTCTCTCGAATCGATCGACTCGTTGGACAAGTTTGCATTCATCAAGAGATCGTAAAGAGACTTCAACGTCTCTTTCACGTTGGTGAACGACTCGGTCTTGTTCTCGCGATCGATCTCCTTCCTCATCGTTTCCAGAGCGTTCTGTATCTTCAACATTAAGGATATCACGTCCCCGACCAGGTCGCCGATCGATTTCCTCAACTCCATCTTCGCGTCGCTCGATCCCATCAGATTCCTCAACCGCGTCACCCGATCTTTGTACTCCTTCAACTTGCTTTGCACGTCCTCTTGGGACAGCGTGGACCCCTTTCCACCTTGCTCCTTAGAGTTGAACAGCTTGGGCAACGATTTCGCGTAATCGTAATCGTCCAGCTTCTTCTTCACGAATCTTTTCAACCTCTTCAGTTCTCTCTTTATGCTGTTCCTGTAGATCGACGCGTCACCCCTCCGTTTCCTCTTATCGATATCACTCGAGCTAGCTCCTCTTCCTTGAGGAGAGCTTGTTTCTTTCGTATTCTTGTCGTCGATCTTGTCTTCTCGCGCAGTTCTCTCTTCCGTTCTCGGTGCCTCGTTTCCCATGCAAGATTTTATCTGAGTGAATTAGACGAGAAATTAGTTTAGAGAGAGAGTAACGTTTGAATAAACGGTGTATAAGTTTGCACTTTTAAGTTACCTTTAAATTGGGAATGATCCAGAAACCGATACTGCCCGACTGCAAACGGAGATCAACACCATGTGTTTTCGTGTCGTTGAGAATCTTTGGTCGCATCTCGGGGACCGTATCGTTGATCAGAGTCAACAGTTTATCGTTCAAGAAGATGGTCCTGGAGGGGAAAATAATCGTTACGTAACGATTCTTTCATTTTTCGCGATTGATTACCTCGTCACTTACTCCGCAAACATTCGATTGGGCGCGTCGAAACCGGGCGTAAGAACGTACTCGTGAACGCGTTCGGTCGCGTTAATCCCTTCCAAATGGAACGCGACTTCGCTAGGATTCAGATTCACCCCGAAAATCACGATCGATCCATCCTCGTGTCTGTTGGAAGCGCACTGGCAATAGAGGTAGGTGTGATCCTCGTTGCCAACGCTTCGAATCTTCGCGTCGAACACTTGCCGTCCGACGAGAGTCTTGTGGAGCAAAGACACCCAGTAATCCTGAACACGAAACGTTACATCGATTTTCCTTGGTTATTTTTATATATATATAATAATAAGAGGTCGTTCTTACTGGAGTCGGATAAGTCAGGTCTGCCGGTTGCCTCATGATCACGTTCACGTTTGCTCTTGCCGAATTTCCTAGTCTTCTCGCCAAGATGAGAGCCCCTATGTACAGATTCTTGCATTCTTCCGGCCTCGATTCGGCTTCGAATGTAATAATAATAATAATAATAATAATAATTGGTAAAAGTGAGCGTACTATTGGTCGAAAGTCACTCACCGATCCACAAGGGTCGATCGTCAACGAATCGACCTATAGCTTTCAACAACTCTTCCTTATCCTCTTCCAAGTTATCCTGGTGTATGAACGCTCCTCCATTATCCAAAGTAATGCTCGCCAGGTCGCTGGAAACGATTTCGAGACAGTGTTACCGACCTGCTCAATGATTCTAACCTCGTAATAACATTTATTCGAAAAGGCAGTAGCGTTTTTATTGAACAAGAGAAGGGAGAGAAGAAAATTTACGGATGCCAGGTGATCGCTGAGAGCGCGGGAATCGCTACACTGAAGTAATCTCGAAGATAATTTAGATGCTTCTCGTTATCGTAGATCACAACGTCCGGCCCTGTGATCACGCTGTTGGAATATCTGGGAAATTGGTTCAACGATTTTCGTAGATCCAACGTTTGCCTCCCTAGATCGTTGCCCGTCAGATTGCATCTAATTTGGGGTTCTGTAAAAGAAGAAGAAAAGAAAAATGGAACTCGAAGCGAAGAAAGATTGTAGATTCTTTCTCCATATTAATTTACCGTAACCCAGCTGCCAGTTGGCGTTAAAACCCATGTGATCGCTGAAAGGGATTATCTCCAACGCATCTTCGCCCCCTTCGATCGTCCTCCTTCGTCGATCGTCCGGCGAAACGCAGGCGATCACGTCCAACCCTGCCTTTTCAGCCCACTGATGGGCCAATACCCAATCGGACTCTACGAAACGCAGGATTGATTGATGGAATATCGCGATATATAGGGGAAGATGGATATAGGAATAGATGTCAGAAATCTCGCGTGGAATCCTGTCTTTTTTTCTTTCCAATTATTCCGATTATTCTTTTCAAAGCCTTGCAAAAGTTCGTCCGTCGAATGGAGAAAGGGATAGGCGATAAAAGTGATTCGATTCGGAAGGGGAACTAGAAGATTGGAAACCTTTTTTTACAAAATTTTTCCAATTACGATTTTTCCTTTTTCTCTGCAACGAAGCAGTAGAGATTTGGAGAGAATGGAAATTGGACGCCATTCGTTGCAATGTCGCGCTAAGAGCGACTACTAAGATTCGAAAATTAAAGGATCCTATTTACCCGAGCATCTATTCATTTAATCGAACAAACAACGTAATAACAAGTGGTAGATAAAAGCGATTCAGATGGGACAAAACAAAGGAATAAATTGTGCGCTACGAGTATCGAATCATGTCGCGCAGAAATATTAAATTACTGGACTAATTAGGGAGGAGTTTGCGTTTGCGCAAGAATAATCGGAGATTCGGAGAAATAACAGGTTGCCCTGAATAGGTGTGTCCAGAGCTGGAATGATGGCCGTGTATATCTACGTAAACCTTCTCGTTACTCTTCGCTAAACACCTCCAGCTCCGTGTACCAACGTTCACCGGTGCATGAAGCATTGTTTAGGTTAATCCAGCCAGTTTCTGCAACTGGATTTCTGACCACGATGCTGGGAAATTGGCCGAGGAAGATACGTGTTTCCTCGTTAATGCAATTTTCGAGGGAACATATTCTTCGCAGCTATTTATTATACCGTGATAGAAGAGGAGGAGGAGGAGAGGTCGACTCTGTCGAAATTAAATCGAAGGGGAATTTGTCGAATGGAGAAGGAAGGAATAGTTTTTTGAATTTCAATTAGGCGACGAAGCTCACCGGATAGCACGATTTTTCTCTTCTTTCCATTTTCCTCGGAATTTTGATCGGCAAAGTGGAAAAGGGTACTGCGCGGCCCTCCGAGTCGCAAATACGCTGGACTCAAGGCTCTCATCAGGTTTACGCTTCTCTCGAAATGAGTGCTGAAATGGCAACGATCACGTTTCGAATTATCGTTAAAAGATTACTGTCCAATGGCTCGAGAGAGAAGTTTGAGCTTTACTCAGGGAGTGTTTAATCTATATTATAGATCTCTAGCGACGAGATAATATCGATAAATACAGTAGGCAGCGTAGAGGGCGGCGAGCAGGGATCGAAATTTAAATTAAAACACGTACGCGTTTTATTTGGTCGAAGCGTAGATTGAATTTTGTTTTCTCACGCTTTTTCCCGCCCTCCTTTCTTCTTTCTTTTTCTCGATTCTATCGCGCGCGAAATATCGAGCGGAGAGAAAAAATCGAGAAACTCTTTGATAAAATGTAATCTTTTTTAAATTTCGATCGCTCGAAATATCGGTCGATTCGGCAAAAAGATCGATGAGAGCTTATTTGTTATAAATAAATGGTTGTACGTACCTGACCGCATTTCCGGCCAACAGGGTTACCGGGTCGATGGTAAAACTGAGAAACTTGGGATCGGTGACGGCAACGGGCTCGTTCAGATCGATCCCCAACGTTATTTTCTCGGCCGAGGAGTAATTGCGAATTACGAGGAGAAGGAGCGAGAAGAGAAAAGTTTGCTTCATTTCGTCGCGATCGATATCGATATCGGGTATTAACTTTCCATTTCCAAAAAGTGTCGAAAATGTGTTGGCGCACGCGGGACGCACGTTTGTGTCGCGGCAACGTTTTTATTCGCACTGAGCGACACGATGGTTGGAAAAAATAATAAGCGGAGTCGTCAATCGACAGAAGTGGCACGAGGAGTGGAGGTAGAGCGCGTTCACAAGCAATTTTGAAATCGCTTGCGAGAATTGCGTAAAAAAAAGAAAAAAGAAAAAAAAGGAAAAAAAAGAAGAGAATTGGGAGTAGCGCGAATTGCACGCGCAGCGGAATCCGTTTCGAATCGGTTGTCGAAACTTCGATACGAAAGAAAATTCGATATCGTGTTTTTTGTCCGATTAAATATAAAATTAGGATGTTGAAAAATGGCGTGCGACGAAAATGGTGGATGAGCTCGATCGAGAGAGGTTGATTGATAAATAAATAGAGACGAACGGGTTGGTAACACGATTGACTTTTATTACATTTTTTTTTTTTTTCATTTTTTTTTAGAACTAAATAACATAAACGCATATTTCTGGTTAATTCACTTTTGTTTATTACTCGTAATATTACTATTGTATTAAGAGCTATAACGATGAGGCGCGCCCCTAAAAATCATTTTCATGCTTTATCATTTTTTTTTTCTTTTTATATACTTTTTTTTTCATTTTTTTATTTCTCTCTTTTTTTTTTTTTGTTAAACCTCACTTTTTATTTTTCTCTCTCTCGCGTTTTGTGTGTCCTTCATCCCTCCCGCCGTGAAAGCTAAAAGAAACGCCGTGAATTTCTCGTACAACGTAGGAAGAGGAAAGCTCGATTATCCTTCTCTTTTCTTTTCCTTTTCTTTTTCTTTCTCCCTTTTTTTGATTTTATTCCCCGCTTCGTTATCGTTTTCGTTCTTCTTTCGGAGACTCTGATTTCGGTGACTCTGTCGCCTCCTCCTTGATACTTGAAATTTTTTCCCTGTTCCGTTTTTATTTTCTTTTTATTCAGTTATGAAGGAAAGATGGGCAGGAAACGCGATCTGTGGAGGAAGAAACTCCGAAAACGCGTTTCCTGTTTCCTTCCCTGGCTCTCTCTATTTATTTTTTTTCTTTTTTTTTTCCCATCGTTTCAAGGGTCAAGAGGAGAGTCGAAGTAGAGAAAGTAGGACTCTATGCATTTTTTACGCGTAACCAAGAGCCGAGATCGTGCTCAGGGGGATGGGTTTGACGGGGGATGTTCACGGGTACAACTACGAAATCTTATCTGTCTCTTGTTTTGTGTTTCGTGTGAGAATGGTGGTTTCGTGATGTCGGTGTATATTCGCTCCTCCATTAACCTTTTATTTGGCACGACTATTTTAATTTGGCCGTTTCAATATCTTTCGAATTTTTTTTCTATATACATATCGATCGAAAATCGAAAAAAATCTCGATTAAATCAAATTAAGACGAGATATTGATTACTTTTTGCTCGAAATATGTTGATAAAGAAAAAAAAGAAAAAGTTATTCGAAAAAATAAATTTCTTTACTTTCTTTCGACTCGCTAAATAAAGGGTTAACTTTTTCACGCGCATGTATGTGTATCCGTGTAGGTGGTGTGAATAAGTGGTCGCTTATTATCTAGGTTACTTTATTTTTATATCAGTGTTTATGTGTATATATATATTATACATAATCTAACAACAATATATAATATTATCATCATCATTATCATCATCATCATCATCATCATCATCATCATCATCGATCCATTCGGCGTTACTTGTTTTCCTCTTCGAAAGTTACGTTAATAATATATTGAAACGATCAATTTCTCCATTCTAGTTCCAGCGATTCACTCACACTATTACAAGGTAATCTTTTACTATTCCCCTCTCTGTTGATGTACGAAGCTCTCTTTACCACCCCTTTTTATTAAGAATTTCCCCCCCCCCCCGTTATTATCTGCCGAGCAAGGTTCGTGCGATTTTTAGGCATTCGAAAGAAGCCCCCGAATATGCCCTTCTCTCATCTTCACCAATCTTCTCTCCCCTAATTAATTTTTCATTCCCCTCGACGTTTTCTTTTTTTTCTTCTCTATTTTTGTCTTTTCTATTTTTTTTCTGTCTTTCTTTCTTTTTTTTTTTTTTTCTTTTTTTACATCGTTTCTCCTATCACTTGCGTGCTCAAATCCTTATACACGGATTAACGATTACAATAAAATTATTGGTCGTTGCATGCAGCTAAAAAATGCTTCGCATCTTCGAAATATTATAAAATTACACAGAGATCGATGTGAACGTACGGGTTGCAATTACGCAATAACTTCGAACTTTTTTTTTTTTCTTTGCTCGAAGTTACGCAGTAGTGTCGACTTTTTTTTTTTTTATCTATTTCCCTTTTTTTTTTATCCTTTATCTTTTTTCTCCTTTGTTACATCTATTATTATTACTTTGGCGCGATCCCCGATCGAAAGTCTCGTATCGCGCACGTATTGTTTGTGTTCGTATGTATGCGTGTATGCGTGTATGCGTGTATGCGTGTATGTATGTGTGCCTGATCACCCTTACAGATGCGCTCACAAGTGGTCTGACGTGTGCGTGATGTACGCGTGATGTAGTTTTTCTAATTTTTCTTTCTTTCCCTCCCTCCCTCCCTCCCTCCCTTCCCCCCTCGGTTTTTTTTTTCTTTGTTGTATAAGACAAAACGCATAACATTTAATAATTATAGGCATCCGTAGTATTGCTTCTCGGTTCAACGAATTTACGAAGATACCGGGGCACGGTACACAGGTGTGATCTGCATTATCATTATCATTATCATTATCATTATTATTATTATAATTATTATTATTATTATTATTAATATTATTATTATTATTATTACGTCACGTAACACGGTGAAACACGGCCGTTTTCACACGATTCACACGGAAACGGAAGAAGAGGAGGAGAAGACATCGTCGACGACGGGCACGGAGGACGTATAAACGCGCGTATAATTCCTCCGTTCCGTGCAATAATTCAGGAGCGGCCTCCCTCCTCCTCCTCTCCTCGAAAGCGAGCGCGTCGATTTCACACACATTTTTAATTCCATTTTCCGAAAGAAATTCTGGAAGAAAACAAACGGACGAAAATCCAATTTTCGGGGAAGAAGGTTTTTTCGGTTCGGTTCAATTATTCATCCCGCCTCCGTTTCGCCACGAATGGGCGAGACACGGGCGGGTTTGACATTTCTTTTCTTTCTTCTTTTCTTTCTTCTTCTTCCTCGAGAGAAGAGAATTCTGGAATTTTTCGCGCGCTCGAAGTGAATTGGATTTTCTTCTCCGTTTCCGGATGGACAATGGCGGCTCGCCGATCAACAGAGAAATGGAGTTTTCGCGGAATCGAGCGAGACAGCCGTTTGCGTTTTTTTTACACCGTGTTCCACTATGGAACCCCTATAAATCCGAAAAATCGCACAAGTCCGCTCGAAGATGGTGGTGGTGGTGGTGGTGGTGGTGGTGGCACGTATTATCCCTCGTCGTCGAATGGCAGCTGTTTGGAAAAAAAAAAAAAAAAAAAAAGAAGAATTGCTCGTTCCTCGCGTTTGTCTTTTATCTTCATCGAAAACTCGCCGATTATCTCTATAAGAGATCCCATCCCCCTCCTTCTCTTTTTTTTTCTCATTCCCTTTTAACGTCGTCTTCGTTTTTCGTTTGTTCGGCAACTCCCCTTTGCACGTATGTATACAAAGACTACTAACGACTTACTTACTTAACATCGTGATTTCTCCCCCACCCCTCCCCCTCCCCCCTTTGGTCTTTTTTATTCAACTTCTTTTCCTTTCCTTTCCTTTCTCTTCTCCTTTGTTTTTCTTTCCCTTCCCTTTTTTTCCCCTCGAATTTTCACCCGGTATTTTCTCAACGGTATTTCTCTCGCTTATCGTCCACAACATACATTTACCAAACGTTTACAACCGTTTTAGTTCCATCGCTTTGTTCTTTATTCTTTTTTCTTTCTCTCTCTCTTTTTTTTTTATTTTATTTTTTTTTTTTTTTAATTTTTTTTTTTTATATATATATTTTTTCCCTTTTCTTTTTATTTATTTGAACGCATTGAAAAAACACACGTGCGAACGCGTTTTTTTACATTACGCAACGATCGTCATCGAGATCACCCTCATAGTGTAAGAGATCATAACAATAGTACGTTGATTTAACATTAAAGTTTATCATTATTACTTTATAATGCGTTGTGTCGTTGTCTCTGAATAAGTCGAGTCGGTTCTTTCTCCAGTTCCCTTGCACCACGGCAATTAATTAATTTTTAACCCTTCCTTCTGAAATTTTGAGAAACCCCTTCGTTCCCTTGCCTTTTCATTTCATTTTTCGTTTCGTCGAATAATAAAATTCGGATCCGAAATTAAAGACGTGCAGGGGTTTTTGCAGAGAAGAATACGGTTTCTCTCTTCTCCCCTTTCGCGATATTTGTGGAAAAAAAAAAAAGAAACTCACCTCTTCGTGTCTTTTACGTTCAATCGAAGATTTAAATTTCGAACAAGAAGAAAAAAATCGAGCTCAAATTAAAAACGAACAAAAAAATTCCTCTTCCTTCCCGGAATTTTGAAAAATCCTCTCTCTAGTTTCGCAGTTAGAGTTTCTGTCCAGGGATCGAAGGCAAAAATCGGGGACAAAAAAGGTGTCGCAAATTTCCAAAGGGAACGCAGCATCTGCATCTCGTCTTCCATTCCTCGCTCGTTTCGCTAGAACGAAACCACGAATAACGAAAAATCTTTCGGTTATTCTAAACGCAGGTCTAGGTAATACGCGAGACTATGTACATGAAGAAAAGAACGTTGTGTTAACACCTGTCGTTAAATAATCTTAACGTTTCGGCGCATTATCGTACCTCTAAACGCGTTCTTTTCGTTAATTTTCTTCTTACTCCTCTTTTTTTTTTCTTTTTCTATTTATTTTATTCTTCTCTCTCTCAAGTTACAACACTCGTTACCTAAGGAACCTAAGGAGGGTCCGTTAACTCTATCTTTTACAATATTAATTCCACGCGTGTCTCGTTTCGACGAGTCAGTTGTACTTTTCTAGCGAGTACTACTTTCTAATTTATAATATCCAATTCGTCGAGATCGGTTGAAATCGTGACGAAAGTTGGTTTTTTCGTTATATATATATAGATAATAGAATTCTCTCGACGTGACACGTCGAAAACGAGACTCTATTATTTTCTTTTTTTTTTTTTCTTTTATTCATTTTGTTTGTTTGTTTGTTTTTTTTAATCACGATCGTCTAAAACACGAATCAAGTAGATTTATTAAAGTATCACTTGCCACGTGCCGCGTATAGGCTTAGGGTGGCTCGATAGGTAAAGGGTGTGGTGAAGGACAGAGCAATAAGTGGAATAGTTTGATTTGATTGAAACGTGTGCAAAGTGGAGGATTTGAAAAAAAAAAGAAGAAATTAAGAAAGATAGATCAGCTCGTACCTAAAAGATGAAAGATAATCATGAAGAGGAGAAAGAATAATATTGCGGAATAATTTCCACGCGACTGGATTTTTTTTCTTTTTTCTTTGGAATTTTGATTCCTCTCAAAATTCGTTCCTACGATTCTTGCTTCTGTTTTTGATTTTTCGGACCGCGTTTTTCTTTTCCGTGTTTCATTCAAGTCATCACACAAAGGAAGATCGAAACTTCGCCTTTTAACCCTGAATGTATATCGTCGTATTTTTCTCTTCTACTTACTTGCGCAACGACACTTGTTAAACGTTGAATTTCGCGTTGCCGTGACAATTTGGTGGATGAAAATTTGATCTCTGGTTGAATCTGGCGGTAGTGAAAAATCGTCGGCGAACGGCCTGCTCGTATCTCGACAAATTAATACAAACAATGGATGCGTTTGTATAATGCGTTTAAAAAAATATTTCGATTATACATAGGAACTTACACAGAGATAAATCATTGACACGTTGATCACATCGCTTTTTTTTTTTTTTTTTTTTTTAGGTTTAAATCAAATTTAGAAACGAAACAAAAAAGGCACACAGAGCTTTCGAATTTTGAATTTACGATGTATAATGCGAGGAAAGAAAGAAAGAAAAAAAAGGGGGGGGCGGGGAAAATGTCAAAAGCTAGACTAGATATTTAACATCGACTACGAGGACGAAGTATATCGAAGTATATTGATCACATCGAGAAACAACAACGACACACGACATTAATCAGCGATAACAATAGCGTAAGACTTCTTTTTTTTTTTTCTTTTCTTTTCTTTTCTTTTTTAATTATTTTTTATTTTATTTATCGTTCGCTTTTACGCGTGACGCATGCATTAAAAGTAGTCGTGACTTTAAAGAGCATACAGCGTTAGTGGACACATCGAGCGAGAAGGCATATATATATATATATACGAGACGACAGGCAGAGAGAAAAAAAGTTTGTTTACCTTTAGGAGGAAAGGACGAGTGAGAGAAGAGGAAGAGAGAAAGAGAGAGAGAGAGAGAGAGAGAGAGGTCGAAACAGAGAGGAGGACAGACAGAGAAATAGTTAAAGAGAGCGCAAGGAAATGGGGAAACAGTCTATTGTTTTTAACGCTATACACTGTTGTGTTCCTGTGTTGCAAGTTTCAATCTGTTTCTGGAATTGTCGGGGTTTCATTTCTTTGTCGCCCAATTGATCGCTTTCCTTCTCTAATTCTCGATCGCGAATATGATTTCGCTTGGATGTTGCACCGAAACTCATGCCACTTCTTTAACATCGAAACGCGGATGACGC
Source organism: Apis mellifera (assembly GCF_003254395.2). Taxonomy (NCBI): domain Eukaryota; kingdom Metazoa; phylum Arthropoda; class Insecta; order Hymenoptera; family Apidae; genus Apis; species Apis mellifera. The sequence continues at coordinate 6,600,075 of NC_037652.1, forward strand.
GGACAATGACTCAACACACTCCGTATAGTAACTATTAGAATATTATTCAATTCAACTTATTTGTGTCTCGTTATTATTATTATATTTATATTATCGAAAAATTCGCAAGGAAAAACATACGAGCGTATATCTCTCTCTATTAGAATCAAATATATAGTTATAATGTATACACCTTTGGATTAATTAATCGTGTAATTGACTTCAAGTGTTATATCAAGATTAGAATCGCACAGAAGAAATCTGAATCTGCGAGACAATTACTTTTTTTTCGGGACTGGGGAGGGGGAGAGAAGGGGAAGGGAGGGGGGAAGAGTGTGTGTGAGGATTCGGTCGATCGGTCGGTAAAGGGGAAAATATGCTTGGACGGGGGAGGAAAAGGGCGCATTTTCTTTAAAAGGAATAAGGGAACGAGGGAGAGCGTAGAATAGAATCGTAGGTTCTAGGTACGTTTTAAAGCGTTTTTACAATCTAAAGAGATCGTTTACGGAGAGAAAGAATGCGAGTCTCTCCGCGGATCTTCGAAAATCATCGCGATATGTCATCACACTCTACTCTCATTGGACTTTCTTCTTTGTTACTTTCGAGTAGCAAAATAACGGCGTTCTCTAGTTTTTTTTGATCTCTGTTACTTTTTTTTTCTCCTCCCCCCCTTTTTTCTTTATCTTTATAAGTCGACTGATCTTCGAAGATCTTACGCGCGATAAGAGAAGATCCAACCAACGACATCGACATCGACAGACAAGAGAGAGAGAGAGAGAGAGAGAGAGACAGTTTGCATGCACGTTGAGACACGAAAGAGAGAGACAGAGAGAAGACAGACAGAGAGAAAGATAGAGAAAGAGACAGAGATATATATATAAAGAGAAAGAGAGATTATGTCAAGTAGATTCAGATGCGAAGCACGTCCACTTCGCTTTCTTGTTCTTCTTCCTTTTCTTTTTAATCGCCTCGTTCGATAGAAATTTATACATAGACGAGTTGAACGTTTTCTCGATCGCTGTTATCGTAAATATATCCAAATATTAATGTTGGCAAATTTTATTTTTACTAATACAATTTTTTTCCAAACGATTTAAAGCGAGTAATTTTCGATTACGACGAAATGATTCTGTTCGCGGATCGAAAAGAAAAGAGAGAGAGAGAGAGAGAGAGAGAGGAAAGAAAAGAAATGACGAAAATAAAATCGAATCTACGCGCACAATCTACGCGAGAGTTTTTTTTTTACGCTCGTCGGTGAAAGTTCTCCGGCAATCCAGCTGGTCGAAGGGCTATATAAAGTCGAGCGGTGGAAACGTTAGAAAAGTTCTCGGTTTGTTTTTCGCGGACAAACAGCTGCCAAGAGATATTTTACGGCAGTTCGAGTCACGGAAGAAAGGAGAGTTGAACACGGAAGAGGTTTTTCGAAAAGTTGGAAGGGGTAGGGGGGGGAGAGAGAGAGAGAGAAAAGCGCTGTCGGTTGAATTTCTCGTAGACGCTGAAACTTACTTTCTTTTCCCGCTCGTTTGGAGAATTTAGCGATCGAGAAATCGTTTTTGGCGATATCGAGCGGCTCGGTTTTCTATAACGAGGCTGCGGCTCCTTGGCGATTTGCGTCATTGCTCGTTCGTAAATAATTATACAGTGCGCCCGAGTATAATATGGCTGGCCGGATAAAATAGTAGATCGTTAAAAGTTTCGAAATTTTTAATATCGTAAAGTATATTCTCCGCTCCCAATTACTCCAAGGTTCGAAGTTCGAAAAAAAAAAAGAAAAAAGTATCGACGCATTACCGAAGTTTGCGAAGAAACTTTCGTAAGCACTGGTGCTCTCGTATCTTTTTTCGATAGTCGAATTCTACCATCTTTTTATTTTAACTCCCTCTCCCGGAGTTGCGGAGGAATAAATCCGTGGACGTGCTCTCGAAGAACGGCGGCCGAGAATCGTGTGAACCGACCCTTTGAGAAATATGCTTTTAAACATCGTGTTCTTTTATACATCGAGAACGACAACAAGAGTGCACACAGAAAAAGCTGCGACATGCGTCCATTTGCACGGAGGAAAAAAGTTAGTTTGGGCTAGAAGGCCTTTCCGACTTCTCACTTTCGACTGACGTTGAGGTTGCATTTTCCATTTTTAAAATAGGGACGCGGTCCTTAAATGTAACACACGCTTAACTCGATGAGACGAGGAAAGCGTCTCTTTTTTTTTCTCTTTTTCTTTTTTCCAATCTCTTTTCTTCTTTCTTCCTCGTTTTGATTCCCTCGTTTCGCGTTTTACTTGCAATTTATATTGTTCGTCGGAGCGATTGAAATTTTCTTCTTCTCTTTTTTCCCTTTTCTCTTTTTCTTTTTTTCTTTAGAGTCGATGAATAACAATAATCTTTTGCTCGCGGCATATACATATGTATACACATACATATCGTCGATAAATGTTTTCCCTATGTTTTTTCCGAATGGTCAAGTATGATGGAGACGCGTGTTAGGAGAATCTCGAGCTCGCAAAGAAATCAGAAGATAGCCGTTGCTTCAGAGTCAGAATCAATCGATAGATATACGAGAAGACACGCTCGATAGTTAAGAAGAAGAATATACAAGAATAGATCGGTTTCGTTTGAACGAGGTTACGATACAACGAATGTAAAAAAAAAAAAAAAAAAAAAAACACACACACTCTCTTCTCACGATCATCTCGAAAAAGAAGAAAAAAAAAAAAGGAAAGAAAAGAAAAAAGAAAGAAAGGAAAAAAAAAGAAAAAAAAAACAATTTCACGCGTTAAACGGCACGTTTATCTCGTTCGTAGGATTTCCTTTTCCATCGCGGCTTATCCTTCTTTTTTTTTATTTTTTTTTTGGCGTATCATACCCTATACATATACCAACTCAGAATCACGTTACACGACGTTACGCAAGAATCTACGTTACAATGTATATATCTTTAATTTAAACAGATTATTTTTTTTTTTTTTTTTATTCTCAGTCTCTTCATTTAAACGTATCCGATCTTTCGATCGAAGGAACAAGAAACGTTCTCGAACGAAATTCGCCTTTCTTTTTTTTTTCTTTTTCTTTTTTTTTTTCTCTTTTTTCTTCCTCTCTCTTTCCGATTTTATTAAGTCTCTAAGTGTTACGCAATATGTGTATCCGTATGTGTGAGCATTTGAATTCCTCGTTTTTTTTTCTTTTTTTTTCTTTTTTTTTTTTTTAATATTCTCGTATATGTATAAGGCTCGCGTTACTTGCCGGCAGTCGATGCTCCGTCCATCCCGTCCACCATTGTTGACTCGTCCACTCGTCGTTCTCGGTGTTGCAACGCGTTTCGTGTGTTTTCCTTTTTTTTTTTTCTTTTTTCTCCACGAGACAACGAGAGACGGCGACGAGAGAACGTAGAGAAGCACAAGATGAAAAGATTGGTGAACCGGTTCGAGAAAGGATGAGTACTCAAATAGCTACTTTGCTCGAACGTTTCCGGCGGTAACACCTGAAAACTTATTCCCCCTCCCCTCCCCTCCCCCCCAGCTAAGAACATCTCGATCTCGAATCGCGACACTCCTCTAAAAAACACTATTTCCCGTTTTTTTTCTAAACGAACATATTTTATTATCATCGGTTTTCTCTTCCTTTCATCTAACGATTAACCTACTATTTACTTTTTAATTACAATCTCGATAGAAACGCGCTGTATAAACGTGAAAGAAAGGCATTTCTTTTCTTTTTTTTTTTTTTCTTTTTTTTTCCTTTTTTTTTCTTTTATTTAATTTTTATTTCACCTATTTAATTCGTTTATTATGCATCTTTAAACGCGCGAGAGTCAGTGCTGCTCGATTCGTCGAGCTATTCTTAACGGCGCGTTTTTTTTTTTTAGCATTTTTTTTTCTATAACCGTTTTATCTATTTTTTTTCTTCTTCTTCTTCTTCTTTTTCTTCTTCTTCTTCTTCTTCTTCTTCTTTTTCTCTTTGGTAATGTGTCCTAACTAAATTGTCCCTAAGTAATCGATCAGGTGTTACGCGTTTCGCTCGCGGATCGATCGCGATCGAGCTATATTGCCGAGAGGTAAAATTGGAAAAATTCGAATTTGGACGGAAGGGAGAGCAAGGGCCGCCGGTTACTTTTTCTTTCTCTCTTGTTGCTCGTTTTCCCGGATTAATCTTCTTCTTCTTTTTCTTTTTCTTTTTTTTTTTATTTCTCTCTCAGCTATCCTTCTCCGTCTTTTTCTTTGACGACGATCAAAAACTCTTTGGTCTCTTCTTGACTACGTAGTAGCCGTTTCTCGTGGCCCTCGATCCTTGTCTTAACTTTGTTTCTCTAAATATAAACATTTAATGATAACAATAATAAGAACAATGACCGCGGTAATAAACTATGAGAATAATTAATAACTCGAATAATAATAATGACTCCTTCTTCCATTCTGATCTCCTTGTTATTTGAACAGCCGTCGAACAAACTAGTGACTACGTAACTCTGCTACCGGTAGTTTCTCTTTTTTTTTTTTTCTTTTTTATTTTTTTTCATTATACCACTATACGTTCGAAAATTCACTAGAAACTTAGGTACTAATTTTACGTCTTTTTTTTTTTTCTTTTTTTACTTCTTTCATTTTTCTTATTCGTATATATATATATATTTTTTTTCCTCATTTTATATTTATATGTATATATATATATATATATATATATATATATATAGATATTTTTATTACGCACGCGCCCTTCGACGTCTCATTTACGCTATATAGATACCAGATTTTTTTCGCCTCCTCCCTTTCTTTTTTTTCCTTTCCTTTTCCTTTATCCTCGCCGATAGTCTCGTCTCTTTCCTCTCCTCGAATCGTAAGGCATAAAAACCAATTCTCCCTTCTTTCGGATCGTCTTCGCCCTTCCATCTTTCTCTCCGAATATCTAATATTACCCGACTCTCATACTCATTTCCACTTTCTCGTGTCTGCCGCAATGTCCTCGCTTTTTTTTTTATTTCGTTCCCTAGTTTTTTTTTTTCCCCTATATTTTCTACGTACGCACGTTCTTCACTCGGTCGGTGCCAAATCCTGGAAACGGTTCATCGTCACTTTCGATCGTCACCCCTTTTTAAGTCGATTTAACCCGACGAACCGATTGCTTGGTTGCTTCGAAGATCTCTCGTCCTCCTCCCGCTCCCGTTCTCCAAAGAATCTCTCCACAGATTCTTCCGTTCCCAAGATCACCCCATACCAACGAATCTCTCGAATTCGGATTCGGATCGACAACCGCAACGGACGACGACTCGAAACATCCCTATTATATATCATCATCGTCATCACCCCCTCCGATATTTCTCCCGTGAAAAATCGATGGTCCAATGTTGTCGATTTTTTCACCTCGATTTCGATCGCACGCCTCGATGAGATCGATCGGTCGAGACTCGGTGGACGGGGGGAGGCGGGGAGGGTGTGCGTGGTGTCCGGTCGCCATCCGTGGACACGCGGTGACTATCTCGAATCGATTCTCGAACAACGAACAACACGACGAAGACGAAGACCGACGAACCGAAGACTACAACGACGACGACGACGACGCTGAACCTTTCCTTTATCGTTCTTTCCTTTCGCTTCTCCGATAACGCGTCAGATCTTGCTCGTTCTTCTCTTCTTCTTTCGCGTAGGGGCTGAGAGGCGGATGCGGCCCTGGCGGCGCATCGTGCACCGCCCTCCTTACCGACCGCTTCGAGGAGTGTTGGGTAGGCTTATTGGAGGTCGCATTTACCATCGAGTACTTGCGCTTTGATCTCTTGTATATGCGTGTCTAACGCGTTCTTGATCTCTGAAAGCACAGCAAGAAACAACAAGTGTATAACACGTTGATCTAGATTTTTTTTCTTTTTTAATAAAGTTGATATATTGGGTTGGCAACTAAGTAATTGCGGATTTCAGTTGAAGTTGATGACGATCTAATCGAAGCAATAATCGATTCGGATCGTCACAACTCGTGAGATTGCAGAGAAGCTTCATGTATCGCATACATTGAAAACCGCTTAAAACAACTTGGCTATGTTCGAAAACTCGATACATGAGTTCCTCACGAACTGAAAGAAAAGCATTTAACGCAACGCGTTAACAGCTGCGATTTGCTAAAGAAACGTAATGAAAATGATCCATTTTTAAAAGGACCGATAACTGGCGATGAAAAATGGGTTGTTTACAATATCAAGCGGAAAAGATGGTGGAGCAGGCCACGTGAACCAGCTCAAACAACATCAAAAACTCATCGAAAGAAGGTTTTGTTATCAGTTTGGTGGGATTACAAAGGAATTGTCTATTTTGAACTCTTACCACCCAACCGAAAATCAATTCTGTTGTCTATTGAACAACTAACGAAATTAAACAATGCAGTTGAAGAAAAGCGGCCCGAATTGACAAATCGAAAAGGTGTTGTATTCCATCGTGACAATGCAAGGCCACACGCATCTTTGATCACTCGACAAAAATTATTGGAGCTTGGTTGGGATGTTTTGCCACATCCATCATATAGTCCTGACCTTGCACCATCCGATTACTTTTTGTTTCGATCTTTACAAAACTCCTTGAATGGTAAAAATTTCAATAACGATGATGATATCAAATCGTACCTGATTCAGTTTTTTGCTAATAAAAACCACAAGTTTTATGAACATGGGATTATGATGCTGGCTGAAAGATGGCAAAAGGTCATTGATCAAAATGGGTAACACATTACGGAATAAAGTTATTTAGTTCCATGAAAAAATTGTCTTTGATTTTCTAAAAAAAATCCGCAATTACTTAGTTGCCAACCCAATATATTTGCGGGACGCCACTTTTGGACGGATCGATTAATTAGAGACAGTTTTCAAGATATTTTACTTTATGAGATAGAAATATTATAATTTTAAAGTTGGGAACACGAAATAAAAAATCGGTATGTTTCGTTTCATTGTCTTTCACTTGAATTTAAATTTATTCAACTTGTAACGCGAATATTTTTCTCGTTTTCCACGGCGATTCTCGAATTTTCTAGAAACTCCAAAAGCGTCTGTCCGCGAATGTATATACCGTCCAACACCTTGTATACGTTTTATTCGATCGCGCGTACGTACGTGTGTGCACACGTACACACGTGTTCCAGTTTAGTTTACGAAACAATGGGAAACAATCGCAAATGAACGGTCGGAAGTTGGCTTGCAGTTTTTTTTTTTCCGAACTCTTTCAATTACGCAACGCCGATTTCACCATGAGAATCGAGCTAGATTGTGTGCGGCCCAATTTGCCCAACAGAGCCGGGGACGGCGTTGTTTAATTTCTAACCAACGCTCGTTAACCCTTCATCGATCATCCCTTGTGCGCGCCAATTTAATCGCACGTGTCGGGCGTAATCATTAACCGGCCTTGATATCTCCAAAAATTTGCTTCAACCTCCTCTCTTCCTAGATTACTACGCATTCTTCTCGAATGCGAAATCGCGAATCGACACGTACTTGTAATTTCGTCCTCTTCTTCCGCCTCGGCTTCCGCGGCCAACTCCTCCGGCGTCTTTTTCTTGCGCATCAAAGGATTCGGCTCCTCTTGAGTCATCTCTTGCACCTCTTCCCGCTTCTTTATGTTATACTGCAATGAAAACAGAAAAAAACCGAGAGGCGAGTGAATAAAAGAAGGGATTTTTATTATTAGTTTACGCAAGATTCTACGCAGTCGAAGAAGTTGACGAAGAATTTCCTGCGAAATTCTTTCTCATTCTTTCTTCAAAAGCGGTGGGATATTTGTGGGATGCAATGAGCTATTAGTTACATTTATATTTTATAATTTCAATAGTTAATGTGGTTAATAGTTGGATCTGATCGATCGAAATCATCGTGTTTTTAAATCGTTTCAATTCCATCCCACGATTATTGTCCATCTATCGAAATAGAACGTGCGTAGACAAGTGCGTTTAGGAATGTTTGTCGTATGAAGCGGGGTTTTTAGACAGGAAGCCGATATCTTTGGATAGCAAAGTTTTCTCGATCGAAGAATGTGAGTTGAAGACAGTATTTCCAAACTTGCTTCTAACAAGAAAGTTACGAACGTGACGAAGTAACCGAGACCGAGACGTCCTCTTTCTCTTTAGGCTTTGACCGTCGAAACCGTTTCAAAGGAGGCGTTATTCTCCCCGTGCCTCGAGCTTAATCAACGACAAGGACCGCGAAAATTTAAGTAACGCGGAAACTTGTACCCGAGGCGAGCCAACGATCTATGCATAAACCTATCAAAGGGATTCTCTTTGGCCCAGCCTGAAAAATTGCAATCGCGGCTGGCTTCCACGTTGGCGAATCACATTTGCTCTCAAAAATTAACTTATAGCTCCGTTTCTTCGCCAGTTAAACAAAATTCTAAGCGTCTTATTTATTTCCGGTCTTAAAAATATCTCTTCTTGGGAAATAGAAAAATGAGTCGTAGTTGTTACTTCTTTAGCTATTTGATCACAATTCTTATTTCTTCGTTCACATTCTTTCAATACTAAATTCGTTTCGATAATCCATCTGGAGAGAAAAGAATACATCCCTAAACATGTTTGGCCCAAATCTATTATTTCATTAACATTTACTATTTCGGCCTAGCCTCAAAAAATTACTCCTTATTTCTTCTTATTCATATCCTTTTAACACCGTCAAGATTACTACACGTTTCGATAATTTATCTGGGGAGAAAATGAAACATCCCTAGACACGTTTGGCCCAAATCTATTATTTCATTAACATTTACTATTTCGGCCTAACCTCAAAAAATTACTCGCAATCCTTATTTCTTCTTATTCATATCCTTTTAACACTGTCAAGATTACTACACGTTTCGATAATCCATTTGGAGAGAAAAGAAAACATTCCTAGACACGTTTGGTCCAAATCTATTATTTCATTAACATTTACTATTTCGGCCTAGCTTCAAAAAATTACTCGCAGTCCTTATTTCTTCGTTCATATCCTTTTAACAAGATCACTACATTTTTCGATAATCCATCTGGAGAGAAAAGAATACATCCCTAGACACGTTTGGTCCAAATCTATTATTATTTCATTAACATTTACTATTTCGGCCTAACCTCAAAAAATGACTCGCAGTCCTTATTTCTTCGTTCATATCCTTTTAATAAGATTACTACACGTTTCGATAATCTATCTGAGAAAAGAAAACATCCCTAGACACGTTTGGTCCAAATCTATTATTTCATTAACATTTACTATTTCGGCCTAGCTTCAAAAAATTACTCGCAGTCCTTATTTCTTCGTTCATATTCTTTTAACAAAATTACTATTTCGATAATCCATCTGGAGAAAAAAGAATACATTCCTAGACATATTTGGTCCAAATCTATTATTTCATTAACGTTTACTATTTCGGCCTATCCTCAAAAAATTACTCGCAGTCCTTATTTCTTCTTATTCATATCCTTTTAACACCGTCAAGATTACTACACATTTCGATAATCCTTTTCTGGAGAGAAAAGAAAAGATCCCTGGACACCCCTTGAGCCGAAATCTAAAGAGATCGCATCGCTTACTCGGCAACGGGTACCGGCAACTTCACGGAGGAATCGTTTTCGAACGATCGGCTTAAAAGGCAAACAGTCAATCGCGTCTATCACATCGGCCATTAGCCGGCCTCCCTCACGCAACGGCCCGGTAATCGCATTAGCCCGACAATTTCAATTTCGGTATCATCGAATCCGCCCCCATGATTTCCAGGATCCGAAGCGCGAGATCGGCGCACGTAACACCCGTACACGGAAGGGGGTGCACACTGTCCCCCCTTCCCCCTATTTACACTAGATTGTCTAGTTGCATCGAACCGCAATGACGTTGGCCGGGCTACTCGCTCGGCCTCTCTCGCGCTTTGTACCGCTGCCCGCTCTTGTCCGCGGACAATGAGCCCGATTGCGGTACAAGCCGGACACGTGATCGGCACGAGTGCTCGCTTGCCTCGCCATCGCGCCATTGTAACCGTACTGCACGCGTATTGCGGCTATATCTGCAAACGCTATAAATTCTACTCGGTCCAACGTTATGCCGTTTCCCTTTTTGCCATCGGTCTTTCACGTTTCTCTCTCTCTCTCTCTGCACGCGCACGGGGATATCGTCCTTTTGTCCCCTCCGCCCAGACGCGTCTTTCATTCCACGTCGTATCTTTGTCACCAAGGATTGTGAAAAACCTGCTGCTCCAATTCACTCCTCGCTCCTTTCTCCCTCCATTGTTGTTGGATTTTTTTTTCCCTTTTTTACACAGAGAGAAAGAGAGAGTTTGTAGATAGTAATACGAGAGACAAATATCCTTCGCTCGAAATTCCAGTACTTTTATACACGGATCTTTAGAGGTTTATAGAAAAAGAGTGAGGGAAGAAATTATTTTTATCCGACGATATCACGAGATATAAAGGATACTTTAGAGAATTATTCATTTTCGATTATAATACTTTTTAAAGATGCTGCGCATTGTTCACATTGGTGGGAAGGAAAGGTTTATTTTCACGCGATTCTCAATAATAAATAATTTCTTCTCGAGAAATTTCTTTCCACCGGTGAACGATACGTCGCAAGCATTAGTTTATACTGTTTAAAGGAATAGGAGGAATCGATTGATTTTCGCGACAATTGTTTCAGTTTTTCAATAATTCGATTTTCCCTTGACGATAAATCTATTCCTCTATTTTTCTTGTTTTTCCCGTGCTCCATTCCATTAGCGGCGCGCACATTCGTGATGGGTGGCGGGTCGTGAACCGGCGTGAAGGAGACAGATAACTCGCGAGGAGGATAAACGGTGCTCGCAATCAAATGTCAAATGTGATGCATTGATCGTGACGTTAATTAATGCTTCTCGACACGCGCAACAAACGCGTTACGACCATATATATATATATATATATATATATATATATATACACATATATGTGCGTACAATTTCCAAGCTTTCTCGGCTGGCGTGAAATCCCTCAGTTAGTTCGTCTTTTAATTATCGGCTCTTTCCTCTCTCCCTCTCGTCTCCGTTGTTTAAATTCGAGGTTGGCCAATTCTCGCGAGTGTGCCGCTTTGCATAATTGCGACGCACTCGCGCGCGAATCTCGCGCAGAGAGAGAGAGAGAGAGAGAGATCTTGAAACTCTTCTTTCGCCACGGGTGCGTTCTCTCGATTTATATACCCGTGCTCTCGCGCGGGCTCTCGGGCTGCATCTGTGTGCACGCGTCCTAGACGCGTCGCATCCGCATTGCGACATTTTTCCCGCGTGCTTGTACTTGTTTGCCAAGCTTCCTCTCCCCCTTCCTCTCTTTCTAATCCCCGCCCATTCGAAGATTTCGAGAGAACGTAAATTTCTTCGCGAGAATCGAACGGAGATAATAATCCCGTCCACGATTCCACGAAATTGAACAGTTAACAGGGAGGGGGTGAACGAGAGAGAGAGAGAGAATTATTCTTGACACGTTTTGTTTCTCGAAACAATTTAAACTCGAAACGAATTTAAACGTTCGCCACGAACGAGTATCCATCTCGAACGAGCGCGCCATTTTAGATAACGTAAGGTTCTTTAAAAAGTGTGCAACTCTTTTATATTCGTCGATAAATGATCTTCAAGAATTAGAGAAGTTTGGCGTGTATATCATATATATATATATATATATATATATATATATAGGGTGTCCCAAAATTAACGCAAGATTTGAGTTAAATATAAAAGAGAGTTTTTGGTCTTTAGATATTTATTTTTTAAGTGAATCATAAAATACATAGGATAGGGTTATTTATGGAATAATACATCGGGCACATACGCATCCTTTCATCCAAATTTTTCATCATCTTTTTGCATAATTGCGGAAAATTTCGTCGATGCAGCATTTAATTTTCTCTTGTAATACACGTATAATTGTGGGATTGTCGACATAGACCTTTGACTTCAAATAACCCCATAAGAAGAAATCTAATGGCGTTAAATCACACGATCTAGGAGGCCAATTCTGATCACCGAAACGAGAGAGTACACGACCAGGAAATGTCTCTGTCTGTGCGGTAATTGAATCGTTTCATTGTATGGCATATGGCATCGTCTTGTTGAAACCACATATCGGCCACATCAATATCATCCAATTTCGGCAGAAAGAACCGTGTTATCCTGTCACGATATCGAGCACCAGTTACTCCTTGACCACCCTCGTTCTCAAAAAAATATGATCCGATGATGCCTTCTGCCCAAAATTCGCGCCAAACAGTGACACGTTGTGCATTTGTTTTTCGCTAATCACACGTGGGTTCTCCAAATCCAAATCCATTTGTTAATTTTGGTGATTAACAAAGCCATCGAGGTGAAAATGTGCTTCATCGCTTAGGATTATTTTGCAGGAAAAACTAGCATCCACTTTTTTATGATTAATAATCCATTGTTGTATCGTATAACGCTCCATTTTTACTAACCTTAAACTCTCAGCTATCAAACCGTTCTTTTTTCATGATTGCCAACAACTTAAATGGCGGGAAATTCAAATCTTGCGTTAATTTTGGGACACCCTATATATATATATATATATATCATCTTGACACGCGAGAAACTTTGCGAGCGGATGTTGGCCTTGTTACGAAATTAGTATTCGCGCGGTTTCCGTCTCTGGCAATCAGTCTAATTGTCGCATGACGATGGATGCACACACGAAACGCAACGCTATTTGTAAATTGTTCGTTGCGCAGCGGCGGTCCCCAGGGGGAAGCTGCGTGGCGAGCTGCCTGCTGGCGCTATTTGCGAACACCGCGAAAGATCGAAATCGGCCGAATTCTCGTTACTCGGTCGAAACGTATCCGTGTCAAACTAGAGTTTTTTGTTTTCGTTCCTTTTTTTTTCGTTCGATTAATTAAACCGAAGCGAAAATTGCCGTTCTCCTTCGTCGAACCAAACTCGATCTCGTTTCTGAAGGAATTTGGGGCGCGATGTCGCCGCGTAATCGTTCTCGCCACGATTGCATCGGATGCGTGCCCAATTCCAATTTCTGCCGAGTCGAGGCTTATTTCTTTTTTTTTTATTATTAACCATCAGCGAATATTTCTCCTGTTTTCGTCGAAATTGAAAAGAGAAGAGAGAGAGAAAGGGGTAGGCAGAGCCATTAACGCTGTTTCTTTGTCTCGCTGTTTCTTTTGCGCTTTTATTTTTTTCCATCTTTCCGCGAGCTGATAAACACGTTGGGAAACGAGACCGATTCCGAAAGCGTTCTCCCCCTTTCTCTCCCCGCTTGCGTTATTCGATTAATCAGTACGTATTTGTAATTAATGGAATTTAATTAAATTTGATGTACCAATTACGTAAATTAATTTTCTAATTGGCCGTACGTGTCCGCGATTGTGGCTGTATTAAAATCCGTAATTTCGCGGCGGTCTTTGTGGAAAGAAAGAGCGCGAATTTTATTGCCCCTCGTTTCACGTTTATCGCGTAGAAATCGGAGAAAGATATTAACAAACGCCCGTTTCCCTTTGTCCGCGAAATTGTCACTACGTAAGCGTCGTAACGTAACGATATCGGTGTTAAATCGCTTGCCGGTACACACACACACACACACAGTGGCGAGAAATATAACGTAAGGGAGAATCCTTATCTTTACATCTACACGTCTCTCTCTCTCGCTTTCTCTTTCTCTATATATCGTTTCGTATTTCGAATGGATACGATCGGCCACAAAATTTCTTACGAGGAGATGATTCGCCTATTTTCCACGAATCAACCAGTATCTCGCGTGAATTGAAACGAAACGTGAATTATCGATTCGATCACGATAACTGTTTAAACTAAATTAAGGTAAAAAGTAACGCGGGATAAATTTCGATATGAATAAAAATACCCCCTTTTTCTACGGTATTTTAATTAAACGGAATTGATCAACTTATACACTCTCGGCCACGATCTGATATTATTTAAAAACGTATATTCGTAATAGCTGCCAGCTTTCACGTTCATCATATACATACATACATATACACACACATACTCTAGGAATAACGCGTAGCGATATATCGATTCCTCTGCCGACGCTTGATCGCATTAACCGGCACTTTGTGTAACGTAAGTAGCCTTAACTCGGCTCGACGCGCGCATCCTTAAGTACTTTCCACGATGGTCCGTTGAACGTCTTAAAAGGAGTCAGCCTGACTCTATTAGGAAGTCGCCATATTGAATGCAGGGACTCCCTACTAGAGTCAATTTGACCCCAGTTAAGTTCAATCTTCTCTCTTCTCGCTTCGCTTTTCGTGGGCCGTGGTCGCGCCCTTTCCCCTTCCTCTTCTCGGCCTCTTCGTTCGGAGGCACATTGCACAGGTTCCCCCAGGTTGTTGCTCCTTCGTCCCCCTTCTTTTCCTCTTTTCTTCCGCGCCATTTTCTCCTCTCCTTTTCCTTTTTTCTCTCTCTCTCTCTCTCTATATATATATATATCTCTCCCTCCCGTCGTTCCTCCTCGTCACCGTCACCCTTTGACACCATAGCATTCGAGGCAAACACGATATCGATCGGACGCCGGATTTTAATTATCGCGTCGAAATCTAATTAACTTGACACCCGTGGCCCGTGTCTCGCTCGATCGAGCCTCAAGAAGGATATTTAAGACGGCTTTGCGATGTAACGTGATTCGTGATCGATGTTAGAGAGATGATCCGAATCATGGATGGGATCGTTGGAGGACGTGCGAGCGACGAATCGTCTCGAATCGACGGTTAATGCGCGATCTTTAATTTTTCTCCTCTTCTTCCCAATCGAATAATATCGATGAAAATATGGGCGAGTTAACGAGGGAAGCAGCTTCGAAACCCCCTCTCCGACTTTCCGTCGGTTTGATGCGCGGCCATCCCTCCCCCTCTTCCTCCCCGCTCCCCGGGTTCTCAGTATTTTCCATGCCATTTTATCGACACCAGTCAGTCTGGCGAGGAGACACCACCAGACCAGTTTCCCCGGGTGTGGGTCATGAATTTGTGAAATTGGAAAGCTGTCTGTTTCTCTTCCCTCCTCCATTTTACACTTTCCTCGTTTCCTCCTCTCCTGTTTTTTCCATCATGCGTCCAAGCCTTTTTCCTCTCCTTCAGGGAGGGACAAAGGGACAATCGGGTTCTTTGGAATATTCGGAGGAATACGTCGACACGTGACGACGTATTATTTCTTCCAGTTTCAATTTTCAATTTTCTCGACGTTCAACGGGGAGGAAAAATCGCGCTATTTGTTTCAGAACAGTTTGGACAGAGTATATACAGAGTTTGAAAGTATTTCGGATATAGGGTTTGAGGGCGGTGTTCGAGTAATTTTTATCACGAAAAGTAAACTCGAAACGATCGGTGCGTTAGAATTCCAATTTCGTCGGGTAATCCGCGTGCGTGGATAATTGAAAAGCAAGTCGGGTTGAAAAGGTTTACGAGGTAAACGGGACGGAGGAGAGAAGTTTTGAGAGATTCTCATTGGTATTCATTAAGTTAGTTGGCGTCTCTCTCTCTCTCTCTCTCCCGTGCTTTATCCCACTGTCTTCGATCCATGTTTCTTAACTACGTTGCCACGTTGTCTAGGTTCGTTTAGGATCGTCTATAAGATCGGCCAACTTTTATTCTCTTATTATAAAAATATAAAAGAAATATCTCTTATTATTTTTACGTACGAAGTGCCTCTTGCTTTTGTCAAGTTCGTTGAAGATATTACGAATTTGAATAAGAATCGTATATACAAATTGTCCCAAAAATTCTTTTCATCGATCTTTCCTCTTAGAATTTTTCAGGATCAATTTTAAATGTCGAAGAACAAGCGAAATACTTTTCAGAGAATAAGAGAGGAAGAAACGAGTTCCAGTTCGATATTTATATTAGCATCCATAATCCTTTTATTTCACAACTAGACTTTTTCTTCCTCCTTTTTTTAAACTCGTTTTTTGATACTTGCACGCGACACGGATTATCGGTTGCCTCTTTCGTCTCGATCGTCGAATTAAGCTTTTAAAACCGTTCCCGTCGCTAATCGAATCCCATTTGATGCCGTCTTTCGAACACGTGAATCGCAACAGTTCTCGCAACGGCCGGGAGGTGCGAAGGGGGTGCGCTTCGCTCGTGATTGCACGGGGATCGCGTGCTCGCGTGTTATGAACATTAAAGCAGTTTGGCCGATTACGGTGCTCGTATCGAAACGTAAAAAAAAAAAAAAAAGAAAAAAGAAAAAGAAAAAGAAAAGAGAGAAAGAAAAAAGGAAAAAGAAAAGAGGCTCGTATCTCTCCTATACGAAATCGTTCTATTCTTGGCCGAGATTTTAACGTAACGAAATTGCTCGTGACACGAATTACCGTTTTAGGACGGTGTATAATTCCTTCGATAACTCCGTCCTGCCTTCTAAATATGGCTTTTGCGCGATCGATATTCAAGCACAACGATATTATTATTATCATTATTAAAAATATTTGAAAAAATTCGAAAAAGAAAAATCTAAAGTCTTTATCCAATTTCGTTTAAGAATAAATGAAAAATGTGGAAGAAGTAAAACTATAGTTTCTCAAGTGTTGAAAATTATAGTGATAATTAACAGGTACGAATAATCGAACGAATTCGAGGAAAATAATGCGTGTAGGGTTATATAGGTTGGAGGAATGGGTCGTTTAATCGGACGAGTGTAGCAGAAGTGAGCCGTTTCCCCGGCTGACATCGGTTTTTCGTGGAGGGAACATCTTGTACGAGAGATTCGATAAAGTACATAATAAAATACAGTGGCGGTGGAACGACGACGTGGATGGGGATTGGTCACGACAACGTGCAATAATGTCGTCCCTTCGACAATTTCACGGAAAGAGCAGGAAATCCGCCACGATGGAACAAAGTGGCGGGGATGGCGCGCCGATATTTTCTCTCTCGGAGAATCGAATCGAGAGAGGCGAACCGGGGGCATATTAATACGATCGTGGAAGAGAAGAGAGAAAAAAAAAGGAAAAAAGAGGAAAGGAAATAAAGGAACGAAATATTTTCGCTCGTTTCTCGAGAAAAATCAATTTACGTGGATGTGTTTGTCCCGAAACGGGATTCCATATCAAAATCTATCGATCTTTTGAGAGAGAGAGAGATGACACTTTTTCGCCGATAATACTGCCAAAGATGGTGATATACCGGCGGGTCGCCACGACGATAAATCGAGACGTATCATATTAAAATACCCGTATTCCATATGGATATTCCTATTTCATGCTGTCCGTTTTTTCGCTGAATTTATGCTCGCCAGACCCTCGAATCCATCGACACGCAGATCCTCCATTTCTTTTCCAAAGACATCCCTTCCATCCCTTTCGATCTTGCTACGATTTTTAAAAATTATCTCTCGCGGAAAGATGTTCGTTTCTCATCGATTGTTATTTATGGAGAGTACACGTGAGATGTATAAGATGACGAGTATTTTTTTCTTTTTCCAATAATTGAAAATATATATTTCGCGTCTTTGACACGTCTTTGATATACGAGCAGGAAAGAGAGATATCGATTTATCGATCTTCAAAATTTGTAACCGTTGCGTTTCTGGGCGAAGAGGTTCTCCATTCCATTATCACGAACGGGCAAATTGGTTCGTACAAGATTCGTGTAAACCGGACTTTTAATCCTGTTATTACCCGTTAGTTGTTACACGGAACAATGGGAACGAATGTTGGCTGGCATTTAGACGGAAGTATCGGATGCCAATGGGAATTTATATGCACACGCACGCGCCTGTTGTAAAGTATAATTTCGGTATGAACATGCTAATGCATGCTATTGGATCGGGTATATTGTTTGTATAATAGCGTAGCAATTTATGAACATCGTATATATTTGAACAGAGAGTGAACAGAGCGATGTTTGCTCGATTTGACTTGCGCCCGAATGACCACGGTTCGTTTCGTAATGATTTTTGAACCTGTTCTAAAAAAAAAAAATCACTGATTCGAGAGTTGGAATAATTCGCAAGGGGAGAAATTTAAATTGTTTAGAAACGAAGAATCGATCGCTTTGGGAGAGGAATTTTTTTTCTTTCGTTTCTAACGTTAAGCAAGATTGTTAAAAGAGAGTTTTAATTAGAAAAAAGTGGTCCATCGGTGGAGCACTGTATCGAATGTCGTTACTTGGGTCGCGTGGGTCGTCTTTCATTGTTTCATCTCCTCAATCGAGACGAACGGATGTCCGTCGCCGCTGTCTGGAGGATTTTTAATTAATTGTCCGGGTTAATTGAGACGCGGCAGAGAAAGAGAGAGAAAGAGAGAGAGACGAGTAAGATGAGACGACCTCCTTTGGAGGATGCGCCCGTTTCGCAAACCGGGTAGGTATAAACGTAATTTACATTCCACGTATTGCCGGGAACATCCACTCGTAAAAAGCTTGTCCAATATTTACCCTTGCCTTTTAAAAGGGTTGTCCCTAATTGCGAGGGAAGTCTGTCCAAAGAAAAGGAATAATATCCCTTTCATAACTCGGAATTTTCGCGGAAAAAAGAAAAGGGTCAGGGCTGCTTTACTTCTCTCTTTACCCGGTTTCCACTACTTTCCACGATTTCGAATTCATCACGCTACATTTCCAGAGCCCATCCATCCATTTTATCATTCGATCATTCGTTATTCGTCACAGATCGCGCATCCTTCGTTCAATTTCCATCGCCCCCATTATTGTATCCTTCCAACCATCTTGGTTCGATCCTTCTTCGTTCTATTCCTTTTCTTTTCTTTTCTTTTTTCTCGAAAAAACTCGTTTCGTCCCCTTCCACGTTTCTTTAGAGATAGACACCACGCTTATATACAAATTTGAATATTTTTAATTACATCCACGTAGAGGAGGATGTAATTGGTGGAAACAAGTCGAGGCAAGGAAATTTCTTTCTGCTCGCTCGGGATCGGTATAACTCTCGAAATCTCTTGCCGACTCGATCATTAGCCGTGGCTCGTAATCGGATTACCACTTTTGATCCCTTGGTATCTTGCGCAAGAATACATCTTTCTATTCTCGGGAGGATCGCCGATGTTATTATGTCTTGAATTTTGAGCTGGATTCCGAGCAAGAAAATGTAATCACTTGGAAAGGGATTTCGACAAGGGAGGATCTCGATCGTCTCCGCTAATGAGATATCAATCTTTATTAATTCTGACCGAATTGCTCTCTCTCTCTCTCTCTCTCTCTCTCTCTCTGTTTCTTGTCGGAGGAACAATTCTTCTGAGACGGGAGATAACGTTTCTGACGTAACGAGAACCTTTATTTTTTTCCTTTCCCCTTCCACTTCATTTTCTCATTGCGATGACTTCGATGAAATGCGGATTCGGATTATTTATGGTGGAAAGTCTCTCGGTGGAATTGAATGCTTCTCGTTTTCGGGGAAGTGCGTTCGAAACGGAGAGAGTTAGAAGAGCGGAGGTTCTCAGTTCAGTTTAACGAGGGGACGATATTTCTAGGATTGACGGTTTCCGTGTACCGATTTTCGCCGGTGGACGTCGATTCGAAAAAGCGATTCTCTCAATTTTCGTAAATTCCGTATTTTCCCGGTAAATTTCCACGATTATTCGATCGAATGTCGATTCCACGATTATTCGATCGAATGTCGATCCCACGATTATTGATTCGAACGCGAAGCGAGTAATAAGATAAGATATGAGTTTTTTCTCATCCCGTTCGATTTTTTTAGATTTAACACATCTCGAGGAGGGGGATAAGGCTTAGAGACACGCTCTTTAGATTTTCCAAGCGTTCCATTCCATGTCAGAGGATTATAATATATATATATATTATATATATCGCACTCGACGCGCGAATAGTAATTTGGAAATTTTTTTTTATTTTTTTTTTTACACTTGTCAAAAGCAGCGGCGCCCTTATTAACTTTCGATTGTTCGGGGACAATTGGGGCGGCCGATCGTTTTCAAAGTGACGCGAATCTTGGCGTGTATTATATATATATATCGGTGATAATTTTGCGACCACTCGTGGACGAACAAACGCGAGGTCGAAAGATTTAATTGGGCGACGTCGCGTCGATGATTCGAGAGTTATCCGTTTTAATG
The DNA here is from genome assembly GCF_003254395.2 of Apis mellifera. Classification (NCBI taxonomy): domain Eukaryota; kingdom Metazoa; phylum Arthropoda; class Insecta; order Hymenoptera; family Apidae; genus Apis; species Apis mellifera. The sequence continues at coordinate 6,620,060 of NC_037652.1, forward strand.
CGTACAATGCATATAACCGCGAGCAAGGGAGAGGAGGGGAGGCTCTGTATTTTTCTCGATTATTTCTCGTTGTAAGAGCCCTCGATTCCATCTGGGTCATGTCAGCCCCGCTGACTACATCCTGACAGGACAATACATCAGGATTGACAATGGTACGATTTCGCTTGACATCTGTTTGTCCTTTTTCTATCTCTTTTCATCTATCCCTTTTGTTCCACTCTTTTTTTTTTTCCCTCCCCCCTTTTTTTTTCTCCATTCCCTCTCGTTTGTTTCCCGGTAAATCGGCCGTGTCGGAGAAACTTTTCGAACACTGGGTGCATTGTGCGATGGTTCCTCGCGAAAACGCTCACAAATTATCTTCTCTCTTTCTCTCTCTCACTTTCTCGATATATATTCGTCCTCTCTCGTTTCTACCAGTTTCCAGTTTTATGATTTTCCATAACGTTTCGCGAATCGCTTTATCTCGCACGAAAACAAAGTTTGGACAAAGTTTTTTCTATACGAGTTCTAATATTTATACCTTCTTTCTTTCCGGCAAACCAGTGCTCGTGCTTTTTCTCGTGCACCGCGAACCAAAAAAAAAAAAAAAAAAAAAAAAAAGGAGGAGGAAGAAAGAAAGGATCGAGTTTGCTTTGAACCGGAACTTGCAAACAACAATGACCAGCTTTGTTATACGCTCCGCGATAAACAATTCCGTTTCACGGTACGTTCCCGTGAACGTTTCGAACGCAAAGGACTGTACCCCTCCACCCTGTCGAGTCCACCGAGAAGTTAGCTCACGACCGATACCGTTGGTCGCTGAATTCGTCGTTGCCAAACAGTTGCCAGAATAGTTGAAAGGAGAATTTATCTTTTTTCTTCCGATTTCCCTCTTTTCAATCGTATCTTCTCCTTCTTTCAATCCCCGATCGACGATTCTCACGATTTTGCAAATCGGTATTTCCTTTATAAAATTGCAAGCGAGACGATCGTCCCTAAGATCTTCCCTTTTCTGCAATCGAAAACGAAAATATTCGACTCCAAGTTTTTCAATTAATTCGAACAATAATTTTTGTAACTTTTGACGTTCGACAAATTTTATTTAGACGATGAAACAATAATAATTATTGATTTTTTATTCAACTTCTTTTTTCTTCTTCTTGCACTCACTTAAGATCGCATCACTCGTTTATCATACACTTTCATCACTCTCCTTCGATCTCGAAAGAAAGGAATAAATAAATTTTCCCATCTCTCATCTTAGTCCTTTCTTTTCCAAGTGCGGGAAATCATCTCTCGCCTCGATAAACGCGATAAACAACATATCTCCTACACTTTTCTCGCCGTGCAAACTCGAAACGTGCACGTGTGTATTGTGTTCAAGTGTAAAGAGGGAGTCGCGAGCAGGGAACGTGACGTGGCCACGGTACCGGTTCGTAATCAAATTTGCATTTTAAACCCGTTCCCGTACGTACGCAGACGTGGTGCACACGTGGAGACGAGTGGCGGCCACGAAAACTCGCCCATCTCGGCCAATTTATCTTTTCGGTGGCGTTCGCTGGATTAACGTCTTCTTGTCGGACGAATAATTACACCCCTCTTTCCTCCCTCTGCTTCCCCTTATTTACACGGTAATCGCGAAATCCTTTCCCCACCCCTTGCGAATTGATGAATTAATCCTTCTCGAAGGTATTATCCCTTCCTTCTTTTTTTTAAGGAAATCTGGATTAGTTTAGCGAGATCCTTTCAGAGAATATTCCACAGTGGATCCATGATTCGTAGAATTTTTTTCATTTCTTTCGCTGCTATTTCATTTCATTGCCAAGCTGAGGTAAAGATTTTTAAAGTTTCGTATCAATCAGTGAATGAAAATTTCGTAAGAACGAATTATTACTCCAATCTTATTTATTTATTATTAATACAATACATATTTTTAACAGGTATTTTCTCTAATAAGACAAATTTAGAATATTTAAAAATTGGCTTGGAAATTGCTTAATGAAACATTCGTCGAATTGATTTCTCCTCTGCCTTCGTCGATCCATAAATATCCACGGGAATGTTTTTCAGAAAAAATGCTTCAGAGTAAACTCGTTTGAAGAAAAATTCGAGAAATTTAAACGCGGCGCGGCGTTAAAAAAGGTTGAAACGCGCCATTATCGTCACTGGAAATTCGGCGCGAAAGTTTGCACAGCGCTGGTGCGAACGCGCGCGCGACGAAAATAATCATGGTTCACGGAGGATTATTCGTTAGTGGCCATTATCGAGGACGATTACGAAACCGCGGGGCAGCCGTGAACAATGGGTTCCCGTTGATCAAACGGTTACGTATCATCGGCCGGTCACGACTAATTAGCGTGATTGCGACCAAAATACGAGGGCCCCCCGATCCGGCTCGAATTATGAAATCGGCTTCGTTAGATAATTGATCCAATTTCGCATTGACGCGGCGAATTGTCGAGGCACGAGCTTTGTCCGACCGACTTTGATCCGCCAATTTTTCCCCAATCGAGGGGAGAACGCGCGATTGGAGCTTTCATTTTCTTGTTTGCCATTGAATTTATCGATTTGTTTACCGATTTCTTTTTTTCAGAAACGCGATTCCCCTGCGGATGGAAAGAAGAAACGAATTGGAGGCGTTTAAAACTGGAGGAGAGAAAGAGAGAGAAAGGAAGAAATCGATCGCGATAATAAACGAGGCGTGGGTTGATTTTTCACTCCGTTGGAGAGAGAGAGAGGTGAGATTTGCCTCGACAATTACTAAGTTACCACGCGATAATGTTGGATGGTTCGTCGATTGGTGACATAACTCCTCCCTGGGGAGGGGTGATAATAAAATATATTAAATCTTGGCCGGTGGAGCGGAGGTGGAATTAATCTCGTCGACGTCTGCTCGAATTATGATATTACGAAATCCGTTATACAAGCCGGTAAGGGAAGTCGATAAGCGCTCTTCAACAAGCCGGTGAAGAACGACATTCTTAATGGTAATCAGAGGAGGGAGATCTTGGAGTGTAACGCTCGTCGAAGGAAGAGTGATATCCGTTCTGACAAATGTAGGTTGCGGTAGATTCGCACGGCGGGGAACAAAATCCGTGGAAATCCATCGACAAACGAAGCCAGGTGTTTCCTATTTCCAAGCCAGCCGTGAAAACACGCCCTAAAGATATCCTCTACCGTGTATCTCTCCGGAACCGAGAGAGAGAGAATCCTTTGTCCTCGAAGAATGCTACGAGGAGGATGTTCGGTAGGCGGGATTCCGCGCGCGAAGAATCGAGCGCGAAAATGAAACTCGTAATTGAAAATCTTCAGTCGTGGAAAGGGAAACGAAAATGTTGTTTCTCCTCTCTCTTTTTGGGAAATATATTATTATTCGGCCCTTCTTCGTAAACGAGAAGTAACAAAATTCGTTCGACGAATATTTAACTCTTCCTTTCGTGTAATAAGGGCTCGAATAAATCGATAAATCGGGCATTTCTAAGATATTTCTGATATCGGTAAACGGAGCGCTTTATCTCTCTAATTTCTTTTTAAAGATCGATAAATTGTCCAATTATCCGATTCAGATCGATGGAATATTGGAAACGGAGGAGGAACATCTTTAACGTGTCCTATTTTTTTAGACGGCGGCGGGCATCAAATCTTTGAAATTTTTCGAGCGTGAAATCGGAAGGCACTCGATGTATACCTAGCTCGAAGTTCGAAATGGAAGGCGCACATTTGCAAATAAGCACACGATACTTTTGATTCCGGAGCGTTTCACAGGGCTTCCTGCCCCAATCGTTCATTCATTCGGTATTCCGAATCGGCTTTCTTTGAACCTCTGTCAAGACAGAGACAGAGGTTCGGATCGAGGTTGCTTCGAGGCTTCCTTTCTCGTTTAATCATCGTTCACAATCGAAAGAGGCGTTTCTGTTAGTTGCACTTTTTACACAGAAATGGAACTAAGCATCGCGCAAAATTTGAATTTGAAAATGTACACCAATTGATGACCTCGCCAATTAATTAACCTTTCCTCTCTTCTTCCAACTGATTAATACATCGTTTCGAACTGATTAATACATCGTTATCCGACAAATTATCCAACAACATCGACGAGATTTACCCGTGAATAAATTTAATTGGAGCGAATAACACGAGTAAATCCACGCGATAGACCGAAAACGAGAGGGCAATTTTCAAAAGTCGAGTTTTGAAAACTCGATGCGAAAGAAAAAATGCTTTTTATGCTTTTCGTCATATCGATCATAAGATTCTTCTCCAACGTCTCTCGACGAAAAAGCTCCCTCCCCCATTTCGAATTCGTAAGGCGAAATGGGATTAACGGCCGACTGCTCGACGCATAATTCTCCCGAGAAGTTGATTTCCCTTCCACGCGCGCCCTTTCATCGAGAATAAACTCGCAAAAAAAGAGGCGAAAAAAAGAAGAGGGAGAAGAAAAAGGAAAGAAAGAAAGAAAGAAAGAAGAAAAAAAGAAGAAGAGGAGCTTATCTCTCACCTTGTCCCTGATTTCCTGTCGCATTTTCTCCCGTTCCTCTTCCATTTTGCGGTGTTTCTCCTTCCTCCGCTCCTCAGCCTCCCTGATGGCTTCTTGCCTCTCCCTCTCGGCCTCCTCCTCCTTCTCCTTGTCATCTTCGTCTCCGCCTTCGCCACCAACGGCTCCTGTCGAAACAAAAGAAACACCACGCGTTTACTTATCCACCTCTATTTCCACCCCCCCCCCGTCTTTCGCCCCGGGGGAACGGGGGATAATTAGTTTTAGCTCGATGATTAAGCTAAGATTCGAGCTTGCGATATAAAAAAGAAGAAGAGGAAGAAGAAGAAGAAAAAAAAAGAAGGGATTGTGTTCGCTCCGCTTCGTCCGATGGTAATTTAACCCCTCCCTCCATCTCGGTTATAAGCAAACCATCGGGATAATAGGCGACGGGTAACTAACGGTTTACTCTTGGGAGCAAACATTGTAAATCAGCTCTGTACAGCTCCGCCGCGCTATTCCCACCGAGTTTGTAAGCTATCGCCGAAGATCCGGATCGCTCGTCAAACTTGCCACGAATATAATTTCGCTTTTGTTAAAAAAAAAGCTTTAGATTACCTTTCTTTCTTAATCCGAGGCCGTTATATTAAAGAGGAGCTCATCGATTTTCAAAAGTACTTGTTTGAAAATTAATATTTCATGGATATCTTTTATACTTTCATGTTCTATAAAAAATCCAGATATTGTATTATTTACATGTTATTCTAAGATAAAAGAAATTTGGACTTTTCCCTTTCTTAAAGGAAATTCTTCTAGAGACGATCATCGATCCACGTTGGATCATCGATCGAGGAACGAGAGGAAAGGGATGGAAGAAATCGGTGGCGTTTCACTCGAAGCAGGAGGAGGGGGAGGGTGGTAGAAATGGCGGGAGGAACGGACGGCCTTAACGAAGTTTTATTAGTTTACCGAAAGATTAAGCGGATTCGCAGAGAGTTGCTCGCCTATTACTCGTTCAACCGCTCCTAACGAGGGTGGATCCGGGGGAGGGGGAGGGCGTTCTCCGAGGAAAAATCGTGTTTACAACGGAAACACATCCGGCCATTCGTTTTTCGACGGAACGCGATACCCCCTCGTTGCCCTCTTCGCCCCTCTATCTATATATATATATAGAGTTAAAAATATGAAAGTTGTTTGCGAATCTGTTAGCCGGCCGCCTCTTAACTTTTCCCTCGTTCATCCTCGTCCGACGGGAGGGAGGGAAATATTAATGGAAAACAAAGGGAAATTTGTCACGGGTATACGCTCTTTTCTTTCGCGAATATATCTCGCTCGGTGTCGTATTATTTACGCGATTGTGAAAAAAAAAAAATGGCGGTCACGATGTTCGAATTTTTCATTGCAATAAATTCGTACAATTTGCTTGCCTCGCGTGCGATTATGAAAAATCCAGAAGATGAAAATCTGGTCCATTTAACGAGAAGATTCGATTATTACGTGGATTTAAATTTTTGGAACGGTAGTTTTACGAAGTATTTCCCTCCCATACGGGTTTCCGAAATGCTGTGGGACGAAATTAAAAGAGGAAAGGGAAAAGAAAAGGAAAAAAAAAAAAAAGGAAAAGAGTTTGAAAAATTTGAAATGATTTAAAGGGAGATTTAAAGCGAAGGCAGTCTGCAGTCGCGTCAACCAGATGTTATTATTCGCTCGCACGCCCGTCATGCTTAACATCAAACCTCCACGCACGAGACGTGACAGGTCTCTATCGAGAGCGGGATTCGAGCGACAGGATTTTCGAGACCGGTCGATTCCGCTTCGTTTTTTTTCCCCCTTTGAGAGAAAGAGAGAAAATACCTCAGATTGCTCGAATTAGGGGAGGAAGAGGGAGGTTCTCGAAATCTCGTCGATACGATACGTGGGAAAAAAAGAAAGAGAGAAATAAGTAGAATCGTAGAGAAAGAATATTCCAGCGTGTATAATGTTGGCAATATCGGTGAGGAGAGACAGAGAGAGAGAGAGAGAGAGAGAGAGAGAGAGAGAGTTGAAGGGAAACGAAAGGGACTCGTCTTTCCTGGTGGTGTCTGGCGGAGAATGATGTGCCAGGACCTCCGGGCTCGAGGAAATTAATACTACTTCTGTCCCGGCGCCGTCTACCATTTTCCCTTTTCTTTACGTGCTATCTCGTCCCTTCTATTTGCAGTGTTTCCCGCAGCACTGGTTTTCCGCCACGGTGGAAAGGTACTTTGAAGTCCGAGCCAGAGACGACGTTCATTCTCCGCGTCTCCCTCCCCCACTATTTCTGTTTCTATCCCTCCTCCACCTGACTTTCGCCCGACACCATACCCTTCTTTCTTTCTTTCCTTTCTTTCCCTCCCTTCCACCTGTGAATCAGAAGAATCGAATAATTCGTTTCATTTATCCGCGCTTCGTATGTCAACAATCAACATCGAGAGAACATTTTTCTATTCTATCCTAATAAATTAGGATAAGATTAATCGAATCGCCAAGCCTTTTTTCCCCCAAGTTTGAAGGAAATTGGAAGAATTTATATTTTTTAATTTCGTCGTAATTATCCTCCTTCTCTTCTCTTCAAATTTTTGTACAATCATGTTGCGATTCCATTTATCACAAGTTGGATCAACTCATCGAATTATTCATCGAAAGGAAATCTGTATTGCTCGTTCCTTCGCAGGCGAAGAGTAGAGTAGAGCATAATAATTAGAGGCCGTTGCAACTCGCGTATTATCCGGTTAATCGTTGGAAAGCTCGTTTCGTTCCTTTTTTCTTTTTATATATATATATTATACGTACGTATGCGAGGTGCTTTGTCCGATTAATTAATTACGCTAGTTGGTTTTTAACGCTACGCCATTTAATCGTTCCTCTCCGCTTGGCGCGTTAAGTGTCTTTATCTTATCTATTTGTTGTACACCGTGCCGTACACGGATGAGTTTGCATTATCGCACGCCTCTTCTCCTTTCCTTCGTCTTATCTCCCTTTCTTCGAAGACCTTCGTCGAAGAATGAGAAGGGGGGCGAAGGAGCGGATGGACGAAGGGGGGGAGGCCCTTCGAAAAATTCGTTCCACGGGGATGAAAATAAAATCCACTTATCTCTTTGTCCACTCGACCGTACGTTCGTTCGTTCGTTCGTTCATCCATCATGCCGGGCTTTAATTAAATTTACTTATTTCACTTGACACTGATCCCATCTCCTCCCCATTCTTCCATTCTCGAATTCGGCCTGGCCTAGTTCACCCTGTCAAACCCATCCCGGATCAAACGATGCTTTGAAAAAAAGAGGAAAAATTGGGATGCGTTCCCCGTAAATCGAACGTCTATCCTCCCCTCCTTGTCCTCTCGATTCTTTCTAATTTCGACAAAGAAAGAATTTATCGAAAAATTCCATTTCCTTTGAGTATCCTTTCCACTCTTCTTCTTCTTATTCTTCTTCTTTTTCTTCCCGGTCATTACTTCCATATAATATTTCTTCTACTACGATTATCCGGGTTTATTCTTTCCACCGCGCAAATGATTCCTTCAAATGGTCATAGGATGGGAATAAAAGAGGAGAGAGGGAGGGGAAGAGGAAGAAAAAGAAGAAGAGAGAGAGAGAGAGAGAAAGTTTTTCACGGCGTCATTTTGTTGGCTCGATTTACGAACGGCGCCGCTCATCTACGCGGAACATCATCTCCCGGGTGCAATCGTACAACAAGAACGGCCATAATGGCGAACGAGGACAATTGTCCCCGGTGCAAATGGAGCGACGAAGGAGGAACATTGTCATTTGCGCCGACATTTTCACCGGATCCGCTGTCGTTTCGCGCCATGGCGCCGAGATCACCGTCAACTAAACGCGCACAACGATCCATACTTTTACCTTGTCTCGTCTCATCGATCTTTCCCAACTCTCTCTCTCTCTCTCTCTCTCTCTCTCTCTCTTATCGAGTCTAAAGCACTCGTTTTCATTTTCTTCTCTATTCTTGATAATTCCTTAATTATCATGGACGTAATTAATTTCTGCAACTGTTCTCCTCTTTCGGACCGTTTAACAACATTAACAACATTAAGTTTCGCATCCCCTTTTTTGCATAAATTCTCGTCGAAATCATTCACTCTCGCTATTTAGGAGAAACAAAAATAAAAAAGGAGGGAGGAAGGAAGAAAAAATTAAATTCGAGAGATTAGGTAAAGGAAACGATGGAAAGAAAGGGAGGGAGGGAAGGGTTGGGGATTGGTTTTCGTTGGTTTCCATTTCACCGCGGCACGTGGATGATCACCGATGACTATCGAGGCCGCCGTTGTTTCCTTTGCGTTGCACCCTTTATACTTGCACCCTTTCTCCCGCCCCCTTTCACCGGCGGGGAAAACACCGGTGAATTTGTCCCGACTTTTCCATATTGTCGTTGTCGTTTGGATCGCGGACGAAAAACAATGACGGGGCTCCGCTCAGAGAAAAATCGCGAGCCGTGGATTTTTCCATTTCTCTTCCCCTCCCCTCTCGCATTCTCCTTCTCGAAATTCTCTCGTTCTATCTTTTGTTTTAATATATTCCACGAGTTGTTGGTCCGTGACTTTTTGTCGTGAAAAAAAAAAAAGAAAAAAAAGAGGAGAGAAAGAATTAGGTCACTTTTTATTTTTTTCCCCCAAAAGAAAATCACCGATTGAATTCGGATTCGATCGTTCGTTCGATTTATCAACTCGTCCGTCCATCCATTCTCGCAGCTTAAAACGTGTCAAAAAACATCGATTATTTCGTCGGGGAAATAAAAATTCGAACCAGCTTGATAGATTGCTCGAAGATTCGAGTTTCATCGTTTCGTTCTCAACTTTGTCTCCGTTAACGGAAGATCGCGATTAAAAAAAGTAATTAATAACGAATGCATGATTGATCGAAACAAAACACGTTTTTTCAAAACTCGAAGATAATTCTCACCGAACCAAGATCAATTTTCTCGAAATGAATCCAGATCAAATTTAATTATCCAGAACAAATTTTTACACCCTTTTCCTATACGTCTAAAAGTGTGTCTTGAAATTGAAAACAAGAAGGAACCTCCGTCGCTCTTCGGCGTAAAAATGTTTTAGAACGATTTTCACCAACGGCGATGACGATGATGACGATGATGACGATGATGCAACGCGACCAAGATTACGCGTCACGAGCCCCGCGTTGCGAGCACGGACGCGCCTCGGTGATAATTCGGCGATAAATAAACAAACGTTAATTGGAGGGGTGGTGACGAGGCGAGGCGAGGCGAGCGAGCCCCGGGAATGTATACTTTAATTATAACCATGCCGCGTGCATGCCGGGAGGGATGGAGTTTTCTCTCTCTCTTTTTTTCTTTTTTTTTTTAAAGAGCCGGCCGTAATCATTAAGGATGGACCGTGGAAAAGGGAAAGAAAGAAGAAATTATTATTTTTCTTTCTTTCTTTCTTTTTTTTTTTCCCTCGAAAGCCGGATTTAGCATCGTTTCGCGTAATGATCCGCGTGGCGCGGAACAAAAAGCTGGCTGACTCTTGGCCTACATGCGAACAAGGGAGGGAGAAGGGGGAGGGGGAGTCGTAGTTGACTCGTTCCTCTGCTCTCGCACCACGGAATATCGACCAGCGGTGGATGACTCCATCGCGCCCGCTTTTAAATCATCGTCGGTGTATTGAAAACGTCGAGGCGAGACGAGACGAGTCAGTCATTGAGGGTTGAAGATAGGCGAGGGATAGATGGAGAGTTTGGTTTCGATCTGGTTTCGCGGGGAAATTAATGAATTTTCCGAAGAATCGGTGAAAAATTATTCAGTTTGACAGGCATTCAGGATTCTTCTTCTCGCCTGTTCTCGAAGACGAAGAGAAATGTATACCTTAACTCTGCGATATATGTGGATAGGAGGGGGGAAGGATCTTGAAAAAGGAAGAAATGGAAGGATGAAAACGTTGGTTTGCTCCTCTTTTCGAAATATTTGGAAAAACGATGGAGACGGTTGAACGGTTTCGTTTTCAAACGTTTTTTCGCGGCCCGTGATGGAAAATGGCGAAGCTCGCCAAGTGCGAGAAATCCACTCGCCAACTTTTTCCCTCGAAAAAAGTCGGAATTCGGTGTATTCGTTTCCATCCAAAAAACATGTTCTCCAAGCTAAAGAAGGAATCTAAGGAAGAAACAATGCTCTCAATTCTCTCTCTCTCTCTTTCTTTCTTTTTCTCTGAATCAAGAAAATTTTTTTTAATTAAAAACACGGAACTTAGATTCATTAATTAATGAGAAAGTAAACAAAGCAATTCCTTTGGGCGATCACCGTGATCGCCTGTTAATCCGCAAAGAGATCGAAGCATTTCTTGCCGAAACATCGAAAGTCGAACCGCCCCCCTCCTTCCTATCTGCGATTAAATAGCTCCACCGAGAGATTTTTCTGACTCTGGCGAGGAGAAAAAGAAAGATTTTTCGATTTTTCTTTCTCTCACTCTCACGGACGGCGAATTCTTGCCGTCCAACGAGACGGGAGAAATGGAAGAAGAGGGGTAGGTCAGGTATGCGGGTTTCAACACTTTTGTCTGATAAAATGAAATTCTCCGGCAATCGTCTGAGAATTTCATCGTTCCTCCTTCTTCTATCCTCCCCCTCCCCCTTTTTCTCGAGAGGTAAGGACACGGTAGGATCGGTGAAAATGTGTAAGATATTTGGTGCACGTTACGCGATCGTGCAAAGAAGATAGAGAGAGAGAGAGAGAGAGGAATGGGAGAAAAAGGAAAAGGGGATAGGTCAGGTATTCCGAAAGCTGGGAGAGAATTGATGAAATGACGGATTACGCGGCGGTTTTATTTGTCGAAGGGTGATTTTAATTACTGCGCGTGGAACGATACGGGTGGAAGCATCCGGTTTTCCAAAGAAGAAAAATATATTTTGCCGGATGGGAATTCCATTCGTCCAATTAATGTGTAATTAATAAATCTTGTTCACCCGATCCCACGTGTTTATCTTTTAAATATTGTGTATTTGCGATAATTTCAACCGGTTGAAGCGCAATCAATTTCGGGGGCTCCCCCTCCCCGCTAATCAAACAGTGTTACGGTATTATAATATTGTGCCGACAGACACAGAGCAAAATGAGATTGAATTCGAATCGGTTTCCATCCCTCTCGGATCCCCCACTTGTTTCAAGATCGAAAAATATACCCAATTTCTTTTAATCGTCGTTTAACGATTGTCGTTGATCGAAACTTTATCGAGAAAAGAAATTTCTTTTTTCCCAAATATCCAATTTTCTCGCTGCTACGTCATTGTAAACTAACCCCTCCCTTCCTATTACAACTAATTCTTCTTTTAATGCGAAATAAAAATTCTATCACTGGATGAAAACTCGAATGAAACTATCTCAGAATGAAACCATCTCATTCCACGAAGATATTATCTTCGAAGGAGCGAGAAAAGTTCTCTCTCTCCTCATTGGCCGAAATTATCACGAGATATTCGAGCTTTGTTATCAAATCGACACCGTACATCATCGCGACGAGAGAAGTGTGAAGAAATTGGAAAGTGGGTCAAGATGCGGCACGTACGCGCGGAAAATTATCCGGTTGAACGAGAAAGAAGAAGAAGAAGAAGAAGAAGTGCAAGAAGAAGAAGGAGAAAGAAGAGAACTGGTCTCGAGGCGAGTTAAGAGAGTAAATTACTAGGTTGCGGAACAATTCATCGTGCTCGGTCACGAAATTTCTCGCAAGTGTGAGAAAGGTGAGGGCGAAGGAAGGTTTGGATTTGCAGGAGGAGCAGCCAATTTCGCCTGCTACCAATCATTTTAGTAAATACACGAGAGGTGGATGCTAATGAGGATAGGAATATCGGGTAGTTTCGGGTGGAAAGCGGCACGTGCTAAATTACATTACATAAGTTGCGAACAGGTATCACTGCTTTAATGGATATACGCGAGTATTCTCTCCAGCATTAACCCACATCCCTCCCCCCTGGCCCCGCGTTTTGTTCCCACGTTGGAAATAATCCTCCGCCGCGTCCCATTTCTAAGTAAGAAACGTTGCGTCGTTGCGCCTCCCTTTTTTTTTTCATCGTTATCTCTCGTTAAAGAAATTTCGAATTTCCTTCGAAGAGGAAGGGAAAAACCATTGCTTTTTTTGAAAAAGTTTTAAACGTAAAGATCCGATCCCGTGGTAAAGTAGTATAAGAAACAGCCATTGGCTGATATCGTATATACGAAACGAAATCCACAGAAAGAGAGAGAGAAAGTCGAGTCGATCTCTCTCTCTCTCTATTCCACCGTTGCATTGGAAGTGACGTGCCTCTTATTGGAAATTGAACGAACGCGAGTCCCTTTTTTCCCCATGAATAAATAAGAATCGCGCAGTCGGTATCGGCGCGGTCCTTCACTCGAGGACGTATTCTATCGCGTTCAATTAACGCAGCAACGTTGGGATTGATTGAATTTTCTCTTCTCAGGCGGAGGAATACGAATACTTGTTTCCGTCCGCTCGATGACAATTTATCGGGTCGGGATCGGGAAAGAAGGCGGATCCATCTGTGGAAGGAGAGAGAGAGAGGGAGGGAGGGAGGTTAGAATCAAATTTGCGATCGTAGCTTCGCACCGATTCTCGCCTCCAAGTTTCGCTTCCCTTCCCTTTGGCCTGGAAAATTTTCACTTGCCGGCGAATAATCCCCTCGTTTCCTCGACTCCCCGAACCTCTAACCCTGCTAACCCTTAATCCATCCGAGACGGGGGGGAGGGAATAGCAGCGGATGGAGAAGCGAGGATTGCGGGTCTTGCCTTTGAAATCAACGCGAACCTTGTTTGGTTGTCGTCAGGTGCGACACCGATGATTGGAAACGCCATATTATTGGAAACGGGCGGTGGGACACGTGGATTACATAGCTCGAACGAACGAACGAACGTCTCTTTTCACGCTGGTTGGTCAAGCTGTATCGGGGGCGACGAGGTTAAGTCTTGTAAAATCCAGTTAAAATGCAGATCCGATCAATGGATTCGATAACGATGTCCACGCGCGCGCAAACACACACACACACACAAATATATGTATACGTTTTCGAAATCGAAACGAGCTTGCCGTCAAACCAGATTTATGCACGCCTCGTTTTTCGCGCGCGTCGCATTTGGACGGAACAACGAGCCTCCACCCCCGCAGCCGCTTCAGATTTATCTCTCGTAGAAAGAGAAGCAACTTTTCTTTTTTTCGAAATTCCGCTGGATTTTTTCATTCTCTCCCCCTTTTATTTTTTTAAACAATTTTAACTACCGATCGTAACTTTCTCTCTCTCTGTCGCGTGTAAACTTTCATTAAACGTAGATTCAATTAAGCCGGACGACGACAATGACGCGACTAGTTCCGGCAAAAATAGCTGATGTTCCCGTCATGAAGCTGTGCAGATGTTCCTAACGAGCCGTTCTCGTGCCCGGCCGCGATATCCACGGACACCGATCACCCCCCCTCCCTGAACCGCCGCTCTTTTATTTCGCCGATAAATTCCCTACCCTCCTCCGTCCTCCTCCATGGTTGCTTTCAATTTTAAAACCGGCGTTGAAACCGGTTCGGAAAGAATTGGAAATTTATAGAGGGGAGGGGATATGGAATATCGTGCTCGCGAATATCGAATCGGCGAAACAAACTCGAATCGTTTCGCATCGATTTGCTTGTACTAATGCGAGCTCGTTAATTTTTCTCTTTTTCTCTTCTCCTTCCCTTCTTTGGAGGAAAAGAGAGAGAGAAACACGATTGGAGTACACGTTATGTTTTCCTGTATGGCGATCGGTTTTCGATCAGACGAGAGGGGAGGGTACCGCATTATCCTTGGTGGCGAGCGTGCGGTATAATCCTCGGGAAGGATTTTCGTCGAAGACTACGGCTGGAAGTGGAAGATTTGCATCGAAATCGGATTCAACGAAATCCGACTTTTCGAAATTTCGTTTTTCTCCGCCGCCGCGAATCGCGCGCTCTCATCCCTCCGTCTTCCCTCTTCTTCTTCTTCCCCATCGTTTCCCTCGAAAGCTTCGGATGAAAAGTGGGGAGCGAATCGTGTCTGGATCGGTTTTTCTTTTGTTTTTTTTTTCTCTCCCATGCATAAAACATTGTCCGATTATAACGAAGCAAGTTATTCCGAGTTATTCTTCTCCGGGGAAGAAAGGGGAGGATCCGAATTCGATCGATCTTATCGAGCTCTCTTAATCTCAATCCTCCCGTTCCTTTATCCAATATGAATTTCGAGTTACTAAATTGTTATAAATAACATTCCATCGCGCCATGTACTCGAATGGAACTTTCATTCAGCGTAAATACGTTGTTTCGAGGCGAAACTTTTTCGGAATATATGTTCTCTGAAGAATATTTCTGAATGGGGGATGGATCTCTTATATACTATATACATTTAATTTCCAATTAAAAAAATTAATCAAATTTCATTAATTCTTTTGAATATGGAACCATTTAATTCCATTACTAAATCAAATCTACCATTTCCACTTCCTTTTTTTTTTCAATAACAATAATACTTTTAATTTTTGAAATTATTCTATCCTCGCCAATTATTCATTATTTAAAATCTGCAAGAACAATATAATTTCATATATAATGGAGAGCGCGAGAATAACAACTAGCTAGGAGTTAATGGTCGAGTGGCGCTAGTATCGCGTCACCGTCGTTAATCTTGGCTCTCGAGAGCCCAATCACTCTGGGAATGTTTCGTTTAATTCGAGTCGGCGACGCGAATCATCGGTGGACGAAGATGCGAAGCGTGAAGGTCAATCAAACGTTTCGAACGTAAGGGCGCGAATCGAACGGGTCCGTTATTGTAATTAAATAGAAACGTTGGGCAGGAAATTTGGGAATTTCCTCGCGCGGATTCGATAAGATCGGCTCCCCTTTGACAGGAGTGGATCGATGGGGGTGGAGGAGGATGATCGGTGGAGAGTTATGGCGAGCCCATTGTCTTAAATGATCGGATCGTAATCAGTAATCGATAACTGGGCAGAGAGAACTGGTCTGACATTCACGTGACACGGTTACATCGGGCCGGCTGAGGGCACGGCTGGCATAAGCGCGAGTCAAGTAGTCTTGATTAAGCCACTTTGACATAATTAACCGCATCTCTAGAATTTGCTCTCGAATCGATCGATGTCGGCCGAAACTTCGACTCTATCTCCGTGGAGAACAGATGGTTCGTTAATGGAATTCACGTTTCTGTTTGCTCGTTACGTGATCAGGATATTCGCATTAACTGACGTCCACGGAGACGTATAAATAGACACGGAACGTTTCGAAATCGATTCGATCGCAGATTTCCTTCGCTTCGAGAACAGATTCGCAGCTTCGAATACAAATTTCTTCCTTCTCGAAACAATTTCTTCCTCCATTTTTAATCGCCCCGTTACTTCTCGATCTCGATAAGATTCATCGAACAATTCTTAAATTTCGTAAATCCGACTAATCTAATATCTTGAAATTTTTAAAAAATCATCGTTTAAGATTTTCTATCCTCGAAATATAAATACACAAACACGTACGCACACTATACATTGATGGATGAAAAAGTGGAATACGATTAGCGGAGATTTTCGCATGAAAGATGTATCGCGAGGAGGAAAATGATCGATTCGCGGGAGGAACGACTTGGCAAATTCCGGAGAAACCGAGCAAAGTTTCCACGGGTTTGGTTTTATCGTCGATCCAGGGACAAAGTTGGCGCGAACGTGGAGAAAGCGCGCAACACGGGCATCGCATCCAACTTGTTCCCCTCTTCTCTCTTTTCTTCGGGCCGAGGAACCGATCGCTCTCCGTTCCGTGGATTGAAATATTTCCTGAGGAGAGTCGGAGATATCCTTATTTATGGCCAAGATGGAGTTTGCCCGGGAAGAAATAATTTTGACTCGAGACTATGTCCCGTGTCCCGCGAACACACCCTAACTTTGAATAAATTTCTCCTAGCTCGGAATTCGATCGTATATTTCCCCCTTTCGAAGCATTCATCGCGTCGAGAAGTCGGAGATTTGTCGAGAATATTGCACTTGGAAGACGGATTCGTTCGAAACGATTTAAAAAGATCGATCGATTCGAAGATTATTATTTCATTGGAAAGGAAATTTACAGAAATTATTATGCGCGACTTGTATATAATTTAATCGGATGTTACTGGACGATCATTCTCGAATATTCGCAAAGGCACGACCCACATCCCTATATAACACGGTTTATTCCACTTCCTTGTATCTTCACGTTACCTCAATCGAAATCATTTCAATTCTGTTCCCTGATGTTAAAATTTTCTTTCGTCACGCATCTCTTTCTCGCGTTTCGTCGAGGCAAGGGATTAGGAATGTCATCGATTCTTCATAGTTTCGAAACGGCGCCCCTTAAAATTTTCCCTCCTCGAGTCATTTCCATGTTCCTTAAGAACAAAGAAGACGAGAAGCCTCGCCTCTCCTATTTCGACGTGGAGGGGGATGCAAACTCTGCCCCGTCATCTCGAAAGTTTATCACCGTCTCGAGACGCATCCCCTCCCCCTCCAGCTCCAATTACGCACCCTATCCCCCTTCTCTCGAATGTGACGAAAATCATCCCCCTCCTCCGTGGACGTGTCTCGTAATTACCCCCTGGAAACTCGATACAAAACGGGAAGCGTGGCAAAGTTACGTCTGTACTATTCAGGGCCCGTCCCAGAATTAGTCCTATTGATTGTAACCCCTTTTCTTCGGCCGTCGAGCGGGCGATAACTCGGGGCTGTTGGGAGGGGGTGCGAGGATGATCTCTCCTCCTTGCCGGGATCGGGTTGCTTTGACACCGTACAATGGAGTGGTAATTCCTATTTCTCGATCTTGGGCTCCGCTTCCCAACAACTCGACTCCCGAACTCTGGCCAACTTCTGTCTCGAGTTTCCGCGAAATTGCCGAGCCCCCCCTCCGTGCTTTTCACCCGATCTCGTTCGACACGTTTCCATCGTTCCCGCCTAATTAACCCGATCCACCGAGAGTCCGATCGAGAGATCCGATCCTCGAGGTAAGATCGAGTAAAGTCGAGAGGAAGATTCTTGTCGAATCTTTTTAGATTGGATCTAAGTTTGCTTGAATATTTACTTCGACAGTTTTCAATCGATCGATATTTTTTTGTATTCGTTTGATACACGCTTCTTGCGACTCGAAAATTTCGATTGTTATTCGTCGTTAAAGGGAATAGCTTGAGTTTCGAAATGATGGAAACGCGACGATATTTTCTTTGAAATATGGAACTCTTTGTTTCGAAGAGAGAAATTACTTTGGTAAGAAAGTAGGGGAAACTGGGTTGAGCAATGGCCTAGATACGTAAGAAAAAGGGGGCTGGCCGATTTTTTAAATATCGCGTTGGTTTTTTTCGTTTTGTCATTTTTCGCGTTGTTCTTTGGGCGGATAAGGCGGTGCAAGGAGCGAGTCGAACACGCGATACGCGGTTCACGAGAACGCCTTTGAGCACGCTTATCACGAAAGAGAGATGTTACGCGACCTTGCCGCTGATAAAACTCGAGACCAGTGGGTACCAGATGGAAGCTTCATCTTCTGCTAATATTGCAAAGAGAGGAAGCGACCAAGACTTGACAATATTACTTCCTTCGAACAAAACGTTTGATGATTCGTTTCTATGTTTTTTCATTTCTCGAGAAATGGAAAAAAGACGAAAAGAAGGATAACGACGCCGCAAAGATGGCGAAAAATAATAAAAGGGAAGGGAAGCTTTCGAAGATTCCTTCGAATTTCAAGAAAAAAAGAAAAACTATAGAGAAGAGCAAAGTAATAAAATATACAAAGTTGGTATTCATGACATATACGAGCGCATTTTGTAAAAGAAGAACTCGTAGGAAGAATGTTCGAGAATGGAATATTCTTCGCATCTATTCGAGCCACATTTATTATACCAAGAAGGAAACCTTTGCAAATCCATCCACGTTCCAAGTTTAAATTACGAAAACACAACGGAGGGAACGCTTACAAGTGTGGAGGGAGAGGGGAGGGGATGAACGAAAGAAGGTTCGAACGAGTCGATTAGCATCGTAACGATTGCCTGTCCCTTCGATCTATCTCCTATCAAATATTATTCCAATTAATCAATGCGTTAATTACTATTCGTTCCTTTTACTTTCCATTCTTTTAGGATGGAAAGCAGAGGCGAAACTGGAATGTTTCGCGCGAAAAATCGCGTTAATGTCTCGAGCTGAGCAGCTTGAAAGCCCAAAGTTAAGTCCAACTTAATTCTTCCACACTTGGGGAGAAAAGTGTCACCACTGCCGCTACATCAACCCTTTGGACCTCTTGCTTCCTCTCTGTATCCGGTTATAGGCCGTAGGCGAGGTAAGGTTTCTTTCAGGGCGAGGAGAAAAACTCTTTCTCTTTCTTCCACCTATCTTGCAGATTTGGAGGTCGCGATCTCTTTTTCAACTTCTCGTGAAGTTGATATAGCGTATAGGTGTCGCGTGGCAAAAAAAGAAAAAGAAAAAGAAAAGGAAAAAAAGGATTGATTCATTTTCGCCGAGCTTTTCTACCCGGGATCAAGCTGTATTCAAGCAGCGACCGCTTATCGCGATACCAGGGGCTCGTTCACAAGCGTCGTTAAAAAAATACGGGTCACACGGCAGGCCAGTGGTTACCAGCGAACGCGAACGGGAAATTTGAAATCTTATTTGGGGTGGGGAAAATTGTGTTTGATATATTGCGTGCCCGTGATAAGAGCGCGTCACGTGATGGATGGGATCGTTGATCCAACGACGGATAACCCGTGTAATAACCTTTCTCGTGTTCCGTGTTTGTTCGGAGATGCTCATTTTCGTTATCGATATTGGAAAATAATCGCTAAAGATATATAAAATTTGCATGCGCCTTTTTTTTCTCAATATCTAATTTCTCTTCCAACGATGAAAACACGAATAATTGTTATATTTGCTTCGAATTGCGAGAGACGTTACGTTATGTCGATCCCTTGTTTCTTCTTTCTTCTTTTTTTCTTTTTCTGCCAGAGGATGCGAACCGCTGACGTGAAGGGTCTCTCTTTTGGCGAGCAACGGCGAACGCTTGAAGCTCCGACCGTTTCGAGGGAGAAGTAGGCCAGCTTGTGCACGTAAAGACTCTATTTTTTGTGACGCATAACCGTTGGAGGTCGGTCAAAGGGAAACCTCAGCAATTCGCCGAGATCTGACACGTGACGTTTGGGGGATCGCATGCCAACCGATCGAAACCCGATCCTTGAATACGAATTAACCAAGTTCTCGACGCCTTTCCTCCACCTCTCTCTGGAGGGTGAAGAATTAATTATGAAAAATTTAAAAAATGGCAAGAGAGAATTTCGAACGATGAGAATTGACTTCACTTTCTCTCAAGGATACAATTCCAGACCTAACTTAAATTCTTTTATTATCCTTTCCTCGTCAATCAACTCAGAAACTCGAATTATCTATAATAATATACGAGATAATTAATTAATCGCGAAGAAATTTGTATAACGAAATTAAAAATTTTTCGGGAGAAGGAATTCAGGAAGTTAAACAATTGCAAGGGAGAGGTAGATAATCTTTTTTAAATTATTAGCAATTGAACGAGAGTAGTCGAGGCACGATAAGCGCGGGGGGCCGAGTAGCTCGGAGCAAAATACAGCGAGAATTATTGCTGGGATGGGATAAGGATAATCCTCACGTTCGAGGATTAATTGTATAGTTGCGAGTTCTCTCGCGTGAACGGTATCGGGTCGCTTCGATCTAGGACCGATTAACCGATTCTAATTGCACGTTTCTGGCACGCGCGTGACCCCGTGAAGGAATCCACCTTGCCTGAGTTTCTCCCCTCCAAGTTTCCACGAATCGCCAAGAATTATTAGAATTATTGTATTCGTTCTCCAAATCTGTCGTTTCGATTAACAATTTTTCCTCGTTAACGACGAGGACACTTTTAAAAAAAACTCTCTCGAGAAGAAAAAGCTCTCTCTCCAGAGATGCTCTAAAAATATTCCAGAGTATTTTTTTTTTTTTACGCGAAGTGGAGAGATATTACGAGACGATTCTCCAGTGTGCACTCGTGAAATTATATCCGGAACAATTCTCAATAGTTTTTTTTTTTTTTACTCTCAAATTATATTCACCCCCTGCGATCTTCGATCTCGAAATCTTCGGACAATCAAAGGGGAGGAAAGTTTACTCGAGAAGGAATAATCTCTGGAATCTTTGTTTTTTGCGATTCCCTCGTCATTTCTCAAATCCGTTCTTCTTTCTTGGATCGAGTCTTCTTCATTCGATCTTTAATCCTGCGGTTGTGTGTGTGTGTAGTATCGATCTTTGGTTCATTAACGGAATATCCCTTGGAAGCTGGTTTGTTACGGCGGTTGTCGCCTCCTTTTCCCTTGTAATTACCCGTTATTGTCGGGCGAAATCAAATTAATCCCGATTGAAAGTCGACGAGGCAGCGAGGCGGTCGTCGATAACGGTCGTCTTTTTGCACTTGTCACACCGGTCATTAATTATCCCGGAATTCCACGACCGCCTGGCCGCTAATTAGCATTCATCCATCCATCGCGCCTCGATTATTCTTCCCCGAGAAGAGCCGACCTTCTCTCTCTCGTCCAGCGATAAAACTTTTTTCGCCGATTTTTGAAAAAAAAATATTTATCGCGTTATTTTTAATTTTAATTATTATTCACAATATACTTTGAATATTGCGAAAGGATTATATAAATAAGTATAGAGAGAGTTGTAATTAATATACGAAGAAAATTGTAACTGCAAAAAAATTCGTGTATAATTTTGTATAACTTTTTCAAACGTTTAGAGGGAAGGAAAATAGTTTCAGCTTAGGGGTCCAAGAAATTGGAATAAAACTTTCGAAACTACGACTATTCGATACGATTTGAGAAACAGGTATCGCGTATTATTATAACGAGCCTAGTTATAGGGATTGATTCGAAGGGGGTGGGAAAATGAAAAACACTGGAAACGCGGAGGAAAGCAGCCGCGAAAGAGGCGAGGAATAGAGTAATTTTGCGGATCCGGTTTGCGGTAATTGAATTCGCATCCGAGTATATATAAACTCGAAATATTCTATATTTCCACCACCACCACCAGTTCTATTGCATATCGTTCGAATCAATTAAATTATTTGCAGCTGGAAAACGCGGGTCGAGAAAAATTTTTCCATCTCTCCGCAAAATACAACACAACCTCCGCCTCGAAATCCCAGCTGCAAATTCTCGATAAATTCAACAATGAAACATCGAACGCGTACTCTTTATTACACACACACACACACGAAATACGGTGTGAATATTTCCGTTCATTAACGTGGAGAGAGAAGAGAAAGAGAAAATGAAAATCATCCTTCTCTCTCTCTTTCTCGTTCCCTTTTTTTCTCAAAAGCGCAAACGACCACAATAGCTTAATTATTTTTACACGCGGTTGAATACCGGTGTCGAATTGTTTTTTTCTTTTCCTTTTTTTTTTTTTTTCTCTCTTCTTTCCCCCTCCTCGATGAATCGGCGAGATTATGCGAGAGAAAGTGGAGCGAGAATCTGGTGGCGTTTACCGCGTTAAACGAAAGTTTCATTGCGTCGTAAAAAGGGATGCGGTAGGATGGGTAAGTCGATCTCGATCTAGAGAGAGAGAGAGAGAGAGAGAACGTGCTCGCGTGGCTTGTTTCGTGTGGAAACACGGTTTAAAGTAGTAGTAACAGCTACTAACGCCGTTGTATTTGTTCGTCTTCACCCGCGATCCCAATTAAATCCACAATGGATAACATTGTTCGATGAATGGATAGAAGCGGATGAGGGTAAGCTAACTCTCTGTTAACTACAGAGGGGTAGGGCGTTACCAGGGTCCCCAATCTGCTCTCCGGAAACTGAATTTGAATTTCGATATCCGAATGCGGTTCAAGTTTGAACGAGAGATGATAATTAACTAACGTTCTCGATATCGGGTTCTCGTCTTTTGATTCCCTGAAATTTTTCCCCCCATCCCCGACTCGAACGATTCTGGAATACTTTATTGAAAAATACGTATTTTCTATTAGAATTATCTCCAGAATTTTTGTAAACAAGTCTTTCCAACTCGAAAATATATTTTCAAACACTTTACGTCACCTCGCTATTTCTATCTATTTTTCGACTTCCATTCTTATTCCTCTTTCGCTACGGAAAATGAAAAGAGAAACTTTGATTCGATTCCAATTCCGTCCTTTCGAAATTCAAAAATTATCAACTTTCGACGAGCTTCCCTTCCTTCAAAAGGGTGGCGCGAATTTTTTCGACACGGTGAAAAATCTTCCCCCTAATTACCCTCGGCACGGTATCCCTCCCGTTTGTTCGCCGCCAACGAACCGCACCCGTTGAAAAAAATCGTTGCCTGCTAAGCCTAAAGCCGCTCTCCCGTGTATAACGAGAGGCCGATTTTCGAGGGCGCAGGTTTTCTCTTTCCTCCCTCTCACGCTCGGTCTCCGCCTCTCTAAAATTAATTTCACCTCCCTCTCCTTCCTCCTCCTTCTCCTCCTCCTCCTCCGCCCGCCAAATGGACTTTGTTTACGGCGGTCACGTTTTTCGCAGACTCTTTCCACGCGGACAATCGATTTCGCGCGTTCCGCTCTGCATATATTCGCGCTCGTTACGTGACCAGTTTCGTCGAATAAGCGAAAATTTTGCCTCTATGACCGGTGCGCTATTTCGTCCGATTTTTAACCATCGATGATTTACCGATCGCTTAAGCTGGACTCGGTAGTTAAATCGATAGGAGGTTGAATAAAATGAAGTAAAAGTTATAGAGAGATACGTATTTTCTTTTAATTATTCGTCGCATGCTTGGTTTGATAGTGAGCGAGAGGAATCGTATCGTTTTGATCAAATTTTCCAAGGAACGAAAATATGTTGGAGAGTGGACGGATTATTTCGAGCGAGATTTTTATTTTATTTTATTTCGAGATAACCGTTGCGGGTTTATCAAAGTTTCTTGCGAGTTTAAATATACTCGAAGGAAGAAAGTTTTTCTATATATATATATATATAAGTATTAGTATGCAAAGTTATTTTTGGATCATTGTTCCATTTTTCCTGCGCTTGTTACAAACATTTACAACCGTACTTCTATCACTCTTCCAATTTCCAAGTTCCAATATATTCGCATTACAGTTCTCTTAACCCCGATGTAAAACTGTATCAACCGATTCCTGCAACACGAGATGTCGGAATAATAAAATTTCTACTCCGAAAAAGTATATTATCCGGTGCCAAATTTTGTCATCGATGACTTTTCCTCTCCCTTTACCCGCCCCTCGTCCCCTGCGCATTGGCATATTTATCGCGGCGCCCCTCCCCCCTCCGCTAAAGCGCGAACCCGCTACGCCAGACGCGAGGCCGCGTTGTAATAATTTACAAGGAGTTAGAGCGTGAACGGGTGGGCCGTGTTACCAGATTTAACACGCGCCACGAACAAACGGATAGATATTGGGCCGGGTTGTCAACGGGTTATTTACGACTCGTTGTAATATATTGATTTGCGCGGGTCAGGATAGGCCGGCCGGGTTCGAGGCTGGCAGCAGAAATACAATCGTGCATGAACGGGCCGTGCTAATAACGAATCTCTCTCCCTCTCTGGAAATCCTCTTTTATTTCGACCGATATAAAATATCTCGTGAAAATTGTCTAACGTTTCGAAATAAAATTTTGCAGAGCATTTTCCTTCTCTCGAGGTGGATATTACCGATTCTTTTTCACGGATTCTTTCTTTTTGTTTCTTTTTATTTTTTTCGAGAATGGAGAAACTATGAGAGAATGATTACGAGCTGAAGAAACGAAGATTTTCTCGATAGCAAGTTTTTCCTTTCTTTTTTGCTCTAAAATATATGTATATATATATATATTCCGTAACTCTTTTATATATTCCACGTTTAATGTAGGAAAGTTTTTATTTTTCGAAGGATTGTCTCTCACGCGACGAACGTAGAAAAAGAAAGATTGGAAAGGAGAAGGAGCGAGATACTTTTCATCGAGGTTGGAACCCATTTTCGAACGGAAGTTTCGATCTCTCGAAAGAAAAACGGAGAAAGAGGAGAGGGAAAGGTATTCGGTGTGCACGAGGCAGACACCTTGGAGAGTACTTATGCCTCGTATTTGCGAAACACAAGAGGGGAATGGGAATGGCCGAGAGGGAGAGAGAGACAGTTTTCGAGCAAAGGAAACGTCGAGTGCGAAAACGTTGCCTCGCACTTCCGAGTCGTCACGAACAATTGCACGCGTAAACATTGAAAATTCTCCCGTGATCGAACGAATCTTTGAGTGAGAGAGAAAAAGAGAGAGAGTTCGAATATTTTACATTTGCGCTCGAGAATTTTAACCGTGACGAGTGTTTGTTTAATACAAAAATCTTTTCTCGTCGGATTTTTTCCTTTTCCTTTTTCTCCAGGAGAAACCGCAGTCGAGGAGGTAGTGCACCGATCTTTTCAACTCTCGAGCAGAGAGAGATAAAGAGAGCTCGAATTTATTTATACAGAGAAACTCGCAGGATCTTTTCTAAACGGCGTTTTTTTCTCTTCTTTCCCTTTCTCTTGAATTTGTACGATGCGAGAACAAACTGGGGTTGTGTTGCTCGTGTTGCTCGTTCTTCGTCCTTTGCGCGAAGTCTATTCCAAGAAATTTTGAAATTTTGCGCATGAAATATCGAGGGATAATCAATTCGATCCTTGGGAGAAGCAAGAGTTAGATATTCGATTGATTCATCGATTGCAACGTGACGCAACATTTTCCTTCGAAATTCGCAGTATTTGGAGCACGACTTGGACGTAGCGTTTGAATACGGATCGTCAATAGGCTACAAAGCTGCATTGCGTTGGATTGGATAGAGTATCGAATTATATCGGTATTGGGGTGGTAATCAGGCTTCTGATTCGGGAAGAGAGAACATACGTGGATATATCTTTACAACGAAAATAATATTGACAGGCAGAAACGCTTAATTAAACTTTAAGCCAAGAAACTCAATCGAAGCGATGCAAGCACACGATTATATTCGTTCGACAAATCAAAACGACACAAAAAACTCTTCCATTTTCGAAGAAAGAGAAGAACAAACAAAAAAAAGACAAACGATCCCGAAATTTGGAAACGTGCGAAACAGAAATAGAAGAAAAAAAAAAGAAAGAGAGAGAGAAAAATTATGCTTATCGTGAAGAAATACCTGATCTCGTTCGCTGCTACGGGGCAGGTGTAACGTGGTGCTTCGTGGCGCGCTTATTCCGGAGCCAGTCCCCTCGTTAAACCGACACCGCGGCTCGTGGAACAAAGGGGGCGTATAAATTTCGATCTCTTAATCCCGTGGAAACGAACGGAAAGGAAGAAACGCGATGGGACAGGCTCCAAAGGCTCTCTGCTCTTTCGCGTTTACTACACGATCGATGGATCGATGGTGATCGGCCATGGCGGTGAGCGGAGGGAAGGTGAAGCCGCCGTTTCATCGCGCACCGTTTCGACGCTTTTCGATGCAGCGCGGTTATAATATGTACGATAATAGCGGCCGCGATATACAAGAGCAAGTAGTGAAGACGCTAAGTAGTGCATGCTTGGCTTTCTAGCGGACATACCCAGTATGTCCATGACTCGGCCTCGTGGCTGCGCTCGTGATGCTGGCGACAGTAGTACTGGCGCCGTTTCGCTCAGACTCGAGTTGCCAGCACCGACCACCACCACCACCGCCGCCACCGCCACCACCACCACCACCAACGCCGCCGCCGCCACCTCCACGTCCCGCGTCCCCTATCAAGAACCGAGACCCCCACCCGGTGGCCTTAGATGGGCGTGCTTGCACGATAGAAGCGGGAAGCGGGGCTCGATGGACAGGGAGGGGGTGGAAAAATGTTTCCCTCGCCCTCCTCCGTTTCGAGAACCAGCCCGCGCCTAATATTTTCCACTGCGATCGGGCTCTGAGAGGAAAATCTAAGAGGAGGGTTTTCCACGCATCCGCGATAGAAGGGGTTACTACTCGGTTACTCTGCCTTTCCACTCTCTTTTTCTAAGGGAGATAAATCGACGACAACCAGGGGAGAGGGGACGGTTGTTTCTTGAAATCGTTTCCAATGATTTAATTCCATTAGGAGAGGGGGGGTTATGGTTAATACGAATGTTAATACGATCGGGATTAATGGAAAAGTTTTTTCTTTTTCCCTTTCCCTTTTATCAGTCGTCGCTTCATGGAAAATTCATCCAATCTTGTTCGACGTGTCGTTCGATCCTTGCCGCCTTTGTTCTCATACAAGTGAAATGGAGAAACGATGAAGTTTGTAGGAGGGAAGAGCGAAAGGGAGGAAAAGCCTTTCGAAACGAATGGAGGACGCGATATTCTCTTTGCGCCCGAGTGAGAAATTGCAATTAGCGAACGCGAAAGCGTCTTGGAAACGCACGCGTTCCGACCCATTAACGAATATTCCCGCGTGCAAGCCACGTTTAATGAGCGGTGTAATTTATTGGCACTACTTGGAACACGGTCTAGTTGCGGTTTCCAGTTAATAGGGCCTACGATCCTCCGGCCCCGTCAACGCCACTGCCCGGAAACAGATGCCATTTTCGAGGGGGACTAAGTACGATTTTACATTTTCTTCTCGAAGCTTTATGGAAGCTTGTGGATCTCGTCCATCCAACTTGCCCTTTCGACCCTTCCTTTTTCTCGAATTCGAGCCTCGTACCACTCACTGCACGCCTTCCTCTTCGTATACCGATTCTCCTTCCATTCACCCGCAAACGGTACACGAAGAAACCCTGTTATTTCGAAGTAGAAATAACTTTTTAATTTCAAAAAACAAATGATCTCAATTTCCTTAACCTTCGACCTCTTTTCTACTTTCTCGTACGAAGAACTGAAGAAGAAACTCCATAAACCAGGGGACAGTATTCTCGAAAACAAACGGCGCAACAATCGAAGGAGAGGGGAGGAGGATGGACAAGGCGGGGTGGCCACCCTCTCCATCCACTCGACGAAAGGAAAATGCCGAGATCCGGTTATTCGCGATAAAGCAGCGAAGCGTTGCTGACTTATGGCGCGTAAACCGAGCGGACTTGAAAACCCTGTATAAGGTGGTCGAATCCATAAACATCGGCAATCCACTTGCTCGAGAATCGAGATGAGAGAGAGAGAGGGAGAGGAAGGAAGAGAGAGCGTGCAAGGCGATCTCTCACCTGTTTACGCGACCGGCTGGTAGTGACGTGCCCCGCTCGTGTTCCGCCCTCGTGTGTGCACGAGGTCTCGAGCTGGCTATCGGCTTGATAAATACAAGCGCTCGTTGAATAATGCATAGACCGTTCCCAGCACTCGGGAGTAAACAAGTAAGGCAACATCGATTCGCCTAAATCTTACTACTCCTCCACTTCCCTCTCCCTTCTCTCTGTCTTCGATCGAAGACTTTCCCTGTTGTCCCTGTTTTCGCTCTTCGTTCGTAGTTTGGGGATACTGGACTACGGAGAGAGGCTCTCTTTTGCGCGAATTTTTTGAACTCAATTGTTCGATTGGCTTGGCATCGAGAAGGAGAAAGAAAGAGAAAGGAAAAGTGGTGACGCGTAAGGAAGAAAGAAGTTGGAGCTTGAATTTGACGAGTGAACGAGGGAATTTTTTGAATTTAATTTCGTGAATAACTTCTGTCCCTGCTCGAAGTCCTGTTCCCGGAGAGGAAACCAGAGAAATCTCGAGATTTGTTTCGCAACCTGGCATAAGAATGGCAACCAAGAAGAAGAAGAAGAAGAAAGAAAAAGTAGGAGTTGGAAAGGGATTAAGATGTTTGCCTTTGTAAATTTTGCGCGTTTCTCTTTTTTTCGTGGCGTAAGGACGAACCTTGGAATTCTTTTTTTCCCCTCTTGGATTTAATAGTTGCCTGAAGGAAGAAAACTTTGAGGTTAAACTTGCCGTGTAAATTTGGCGAATAAGCGAGTCGTTTGAATTTACTTTCGAAATTTATTTTTTTTCGAAACGAGCACGTATGACGCTAGAAAATAACGGTAGGAGAAAGAAATCTACTTGTTCCAAGATTTTGCACAACGAGGTTTCGTTGCTTTTTCGAAAAAAAAAAAAAAAAGGAAAAAACGGATATAGGTGTTTCGACGATGGTGATTTAACGAATAAAACGACGTTAAATTCTTCTCTGGTTTAAAGGCGGCGCGAAATCGATACCGTTCAATTCTCTCTCCCTCCCTCTCTCTAGAGAGATCCTTTTGACCAGGTGCGTTTAACGCGACGAATTTTTCGATTGACCGACCGCGTAATTGCACTATGGGCCCCGGCTCCTCCTCGACTCGATCGAATATTTGAAAAATCTGGCACGCTGTGCGGTCCCGTCTGTGTCGAATCTCGGAAAATGGACCGGGTAAAAAAAAAAAAAAAAAAAGAGAGGGTGGGGAAGGAGAGGAGAAAGGAACGAGGCGCAAAAATAAATTTATCGAACGACTACGATGAAGGGAAGAGGTAATTTCGTTGAAAAATGCGATGGATGACGGGGAGGGCGAGCGAATGAATATCGAAAGTGATTAAAAAAAGAAGAAAAAGAAAAAAAGAAAGAAACATATATATATATATATACACGCTCGTCATGAATATTAATGCGACGACGGGATGCTCTTCGTTGAATTTTTCCTCGGCTATGAAACGCAGCTTTTTTCTCTCTCTCTCTCTCTTTTTTAGAATCGCAAGATCCAATTTCCTCGGTTCGATATAAAGGAAAAAAGAAAATATATACACATACACGTCGCCTTTTAATAATATTTATCGTAATTCCATAAATCGATTCGCTCTTCGTGACATCGAATAGTATTTGGACATCGAGACCGTGCGTAGAATGGATATCGTAATCAATGGTATCGATATCATCTTTGCCCGTAACCATCGCCGTTACTCTTCCAGAACATCAGAATCGAAGCTATCGGCATACGCGATCGAATACGCGAAAGAGATGACGTTTCAACGATTAACACCTTCGAGTTCTCTCGAGCCCAATAAATTTTCTATTCGTCCAAAGATATTTGTGCTATCACTGTTAACAACACGCGTTCTTACACTCGATGCATAAAAACCCATCGGTTTTCGTCTCATTTTGGTGAATCGTACTACGAGTTACGAGTCATTCTAACCGATCAAACCGATTTAATTTCGTCCGGTTGATCGGCCTGTACTATCAAAGAAACTCTCGAAATTCGTCCCAAAATCACTTTCCCTCCCCTCACTTTCTTTGTTGTTCGACGCAAGATCGGATCGTGAGAGAAGAAAGGCTTAGAATAACAAAATGGAGGAGGATGGAAAAAGATTCGACATTTTGTCAAATCATTTTGTTTCGATCTACTACATCGCGAAACAAGCGGTATATTGCCTTCTTCGAAATGCTGTCGCAAACCGCGATCGCAATACCGTCACGTTAATGAGATAATTTCGTGTGGCCGGGGATATTAAGCCGTTTCGGTAATTGCGGACGTTAATAACGATAGACGTGTTGATGGAACACACCGGCAATCCGTGTTTCGGAATACTAAGCGGGGCAGACGGCCACAGTGATGAACTCGTCCACCACTGTAAATACTCGGACCAAATCAGCGCAAGATGGCGAATTACAGACGAATCTCGTCCTGGGCAAATATTTATCGGATGGACTTGGGAAAGATCCGAAGGGTCGATTTCGGGATTTCCATTTCACTTGCTTTCTATCTCGAGCTAATCATCATTAATCAGCGAATTAGTTATCGTTTCTTCGAATTTGAGAGTGAAATTCTTAAATACAAGGAATGTGGCCAATTGTTGAGGAACTGGAAGGGTATGCATCGTATTTCTCGAGATAAATATCAAGATAAATTGCCAGGGGAATATGGATTGGATATGCACGACGAATGAGATAACGGTTCCACGCGCAGATTCGTTAAACGGGTTCCTAATTGGCGATCAATTACATCGAAAAACAACTGGAATCATGGAACGGAGGAGGAATCGTGATAAAATTCCTCGAGCCAAATGTTGATCGGGGAGATTTTCGATTTAATATCCCTAATTAGAAACGGTAATCCACGATTAATTACAACCGAGTGTATTATATACATAACGGACGAGATAGACAGAGCGGGTAAATGAAACCATCATCAATTCGAACGAGGAAGAATCGCTCGGATAATGATAATAATAATATTCCTAAAACGTTGATCGATTAATTGGAATCTAAAAATCGGAATTACACAAATCCGTCCACATTAATCGAGTCGCAAAATCTCTGGCGATAATAATCCCGATAAATTGGAAATAACCGTGAATTGGATCGAAATCGAGAAACATCAATCCACCGAGCAAAGAGATCCTCCTCCAAGTAATTCGATTTAATATCGTCTGGGAATATATATATCGAGTGGCACGAATTGTCATCGTCCATGGTCAGACTCGAGGCAGCCCCGCTGCCAATCATTATCTCGATGGTATGCAGACATACCACCACGTGCGAAACCGGGTATGCGGGAGAGACGGTCTACGACGACGATCCGGTCGATGAGGGAATACGGTGGCTAAGGGGCTCTCGTTGTTGGGGAGGGGGGCGGGTATGGGAAGGGGCGACAAAGCCCTGGGACCGGTATATTGGCATACCAACGGCCGGTGATATGGGAATACTTTAAGAACAACTTTATAGTCCCACCCTTGCGCCACTGAATTCAGACGATCGAGACACTCCCCTCCCTTTTTTCTCTCTTTCTCCCTCCCTCTTTCCCCCATCTTCTTCGTCTCCAACCCTTTTTTGACCCGTTTTTTGGACGCCCCGAATTCTCCGCCCTTCCAATATATATATACATGTACAAGGGACAGACACGTGGGTTTAACAAGGGTCGGATTTACCGAAAGATCAAATTGATTCGTGGCGCCACCCCGTTGAGGTATCGAATACGATAGTCTTGTGAGCTCCCTTTGACGCGATTAAATCGACGACGTAAATCGACGGGGGGATCGACACACGCGTTTCTCTATATTCGATAGCTTGTTGGAAATGTATGGACACGTGTAACCTTTAACGCGATGGAACAAGGGTTGACGTTGGGGATAAGGTGATAAAAGGAGGAGGAGTCGAAGATGGAGACGAAGTCGAACGAACGAACGAAAAGAATCGTTCTGTTTTTAAGTATCCCATCCTCATCTCTCACCCGAGTCGAGTCTATCTAGTCCGTTGTACACGTTTAGCGGGATTAATATCGGTGAATTAACTCGAAACGACGATCTACGGGAGGGCTTAACTCGAACGGTAGGTAGATAAGGTGTCTTGCTCTTACCTATCGCCTATTGTGCGCTACCAGCTTTGCAACTGCTATGAGAACGTATTGCTCGACAATTGTGTTATCCGCCCGACCCCACCCCACTCCTATAAAGATACACGCGCGTCCCTGCGCGAAAGAATCCCATTATTTTGCATTCCCGTTAAATCGAATCCCGACGCTGCTTCCCCTCCCTCCAATTCTCCTCCGTCCGTCGCAACAACGAATTCGATCTGATTTCGCTACAGTTTATTACGTCGTTCGATGGTAACGGATCGAGCTTTCGCCGGGAAACGAGTTATTATCGAACTTCTGTTTCGATCAAACGATTCGAGAAAGCTAGGGCTGATGAAAAGTATTTTTCTTTTTTCTTTTTTTTTTAATCTTTGAACAACGGATCGAGGCGAGCTACGATCCAAATATCGATTATCAAAAATTACGTCATGGATTTGATTCAATCTTTTCAATCTCGAAGAACGATTGATGAATAAAGGCTAACTAAGATTCTTTTTAAATTTGGCTTTTAGTGAAAATAATACCTTTAAGGAAGTGTATATATTCAAGCTGTCTTTCGATTCCAAACACTTTTCAAACATAGCGTTAGAAAAGAGATTAAGATTAAGATAATTAATCGTAAATGAAAACTGATCTAATTCGATATAATCGTGAATATCTGATAAGTGTTCGTGCGGAAGCGATTCGTTCAACATTCGATCTAAATAGCGTCGGTCATTTAATTTCGCGTCGAGGAACCAAAGTATATATATATATATACACGAAGGCTCTTCTCCGACTACATTGTGCCAGGATGATCCCTTTAAGGAGGTCTGAATCGAGCCGCCTAATTGCCACGGCTTTTTCTTTTTTCTCCCGTAAAAAAGAGAGAGAGAGAGAGAGAACTCCTTCTCCCTTTCCTCTTACCTTTTTCCATCTCGCGGCCTGTCATTCCTCTCGACCCGGGATCGATTTAGCGATTGAATCGAGGAAAAACGAGAGAAAGAGAGGAAAAGGGGAGGAAGCGAAAGCGAAGAGAAAGGTGAAAAGAGGAAGGTGGTTTCCTGAAGGGAACCACCACTACTTGCTCTTTATCGAGGAGGAATCGAAGGAACAAGGGGCAAAGGGGAGAGCGTTTAAGAGGCGTGGGCAAGGTAAATAAGGCGAGGAGGAAGAGGAGGGGAAATTTGGCGGCGGAAAGTTTGGCAGGAAGCGAGCGAGCAAAGCGAGTCTGAGGCTGGGCGGGGAAGAATCGGAGGAACGAAAGCAACGAGAGTGGAAGAGATAAAGCTCGCGGATATTTAAGCTGGAAAGACGGCGGCCTCGGTGTTGTCCGCCTCCTCCGGAAAGCAGACGGATAAACGAAGAGCAAAAGTGAATCGCGGGGCGAGAGGGAAGAAAAGAAGGAGGAGGAGAAAGGAGAGAAGGCCTGGAGAGCGTGGAACAGGAGGAGAAAGAAGGAAGGAGGGCGAGGCGTGGAGCTGCTAACAGCGGCTTAACGCTCGCCAATGGAAGTAGTGGAAGTCGACTCACGTGCCACGCCACCGCCATTTTACTGTAAATCAGCCTTAAACCGGGCCGGGCAGCTTACAATCAAACGTACTTAGCCGACCTTCCCACCGCACGTTATAAAGAGTGGCCGTCGAGACGAAAATGGAATATATCCGTGATCATAAAGCACTCGCTCCTATTTTATATATATATATATATAAAATCCGTTGCTCGCGTTTTTCCAACTCGTTTCCTTCTCCTCCCACCTTTCTCTCCGATTCGCTCGATTTTGCCTCGATCGTGGTGCCCCTTTTCTTCTTTCGATATGTCGCCAAAAAGCAGCTCTTTTCCCGAGAATAAGAGAGAGAGAGAGAAAGTGGCGAAATGGTTTCAAATCGACGATATACGTTACAAATCGGTAAAACGCTCTTGATCCCCCGAGTTATATTAAAGGTTAGAATTACGGTCGCGTAACCATACTTCGGGAGAAAGGTTTGCGATTCGAGAAGACGGAGAATTTTCGCTCCGTCGTTTTTATTACACGAACGAAGAATCGGGAATCGGTTTCGATTTATCGGTTGGAAATCTGTTATATATTAATATACTTTTTACTCGCTTCTAATAACGTAATCACAGAGGCGAAGAAGAAGAAAGAAGGGGGAAGGTTGGATAAACGCCGGTCTAGGATTCTGTGAATTAGGTTTATCGCTGGCGAATAATCGTTAACCGCCTTTTATCCGCCCCTGATTTATGTATTATCGCTTACGTAAACTGTGTTTAATTCCTTGCGAACCTCTCGCGATAATGATTGAGGAGAGTGGCTTGTTTTAGAGAAATTTCTCCACGAGGATGGAGGAACGAGGAGAAGGAGGAGTTGAAAAATAGGCACGTGCGTGATACGTCGGAACGCTAGATTTCCCGATAAGTGGCGAAGGGATAAAAAATGTGTAAGGCGGAGCGAAGGGGACCGGATGATCGATGTCGGAGGAAAAGCGTTGCGAGTGTTGTCGTCGACGAAATTACGACACCGTCGCGTCCGGCGTCGAGTGATTATTCCTCCCTCGTGGAACGAAATGGCAATCGCGTGCAAATTGCTCTCGTCTTCGAGAGAAAGAGAGAGAGAGAGAGAGAGAGAGAGAGAGAGAGAGAGAAAGAGAGAGAGGATGTATAAATTACAAATATCGTACAATTATCGGTCGAAGATTATTATAGATTCGAATTCTCTTCGACGTAGGGAACTTTTCAGGAGGACGAGGAACGATTTGGAAATTTTCGAGGATGACCGTTTAACGAGATTAATTTCGCAAGGGGGGATTATCACGAATTTCCATATGACTTCGTTGCGGAAGGATCCAAACGGGTCTGAAGCGATAACCGGGA
This sequence comes from Apis mellifera, assembly GCF_003254395.2. Classification (NCBI taxonomy): domain Eukaryota; kingdom Metazoa; phylum Arthropoda; class Insecta; order Hymenoptera; family Apidae; genus Apis; species Apis mellifera. The sequence goes on from NC_037652.1 coordinate 6,654,617, forward strand.
TCAGAGAAGGGACCGAGGGTTGTGACAAGCTTAAGACGGCAAAGGGTGCGATGATCTAGATTGGAAAGGCTCTAATTGGCGCCCCGTTGAAGCTATTTCCAATAGCTCGAATGGATACCTCGAATCGTCCGCCACTGACCGTGCAAATAATAATCCCTCGAAATTCTTCCACGTTCCTCGACTTGACAAGAAGAAGAAGAAGAGGAAGAAGAAAAATACATATTTTTAAAAATGCCTGACGCTATGGGAGAGGAACAGGTATCAAAGCAATTGGCTGTATCGCAAGTGGAAAGACAATGTCGGAGAAGGATACCTCCGGATGGAAGAAAATTCGCGGGAAGAAAAACTCGTCGGGGAAACGCGATAACGTTGCGGAGGCCTCGTAGTCTGGGGCGCGACGAAACGAGGGGAAATAAGGGAGAATATGTTGTTCGCGTTGAAATTTCACCGGTAAAGAGAAAAGAAAGAAAGAAAGGAAAAAAATAAGCCGTCTATTTCGTGAAACGAGGACGGAAAGAAATTACACGCATTTCGCGTATTAGCAAATACGTAATAGAGTTTTGGGAAAGCAGGGTGGGCGAGAGAGAAGAGAGAGAGTGGCAATTCCGTTTAGGAAAATGTGGGTGTCGAGGCGCGGTCGAGGCAAGAAATATTCAATTTACCCGTTACGCTTTTTTTGCCCTGTTTGGCATAATCGTGGCGAACCGAATGGTTCGCCATGGCTCACCTCTGGCGGCCGTGCACGTGGCACAAATTACCGGAGTAATTACTGTGGAAGAGAGGGGCGGCAGACGAAATCGGGAAGCCATCCGTGTTTTCCTTTCGACCCCCTCTTGCTTGCCAGTTTTCGTTTCACTGGTCATCGATCGATCCACTCGATTCGAATTTACGTAAGCAACTGATCCATCCAGTTTCGTACTCCTTTCCTTCGTCCACGCTCGATTTTTCATAGACAGTCTCATCCATGGAATTCGATCGCGAGGAACCCGATGATACCCCATTTGGCAACGAATTTGGCAAACGGTTGGAAAAAAGGGAAAAAAAAGAACGGATCTCTGGCCAGATGTCGAAACTTTGAATGGAAAATGGACGAGCGTCGAATTCGCGCCGTTGCGGCCGCCCATCCCAGTAGTTTCGTATTTATGCGCGCGTAAATACGTAATGCTACGAACTGCTACGAGTCTACGGTTAAAGTTTGGTTAAAATCGTGGCGGGATACGAGTGATAAATCGACACGCGGCGTGTCCATTTTTTCGCTTGGTAAACAATGTAATCATTCTTTTCCATTGACATGGACCGAGAAGGAGAGGGGGTGAGATGGTGGATGACGGAGCAAAAAGTGTCGGGGATAAAGATAAAATTGACAAGAGAGGATCGGCATCTGGACGTAAATGCCGTTCATCGGGACGTTATCGTGGCCGGCCATTACAAGATAAATAGTTTTCATCAGGTTGCATCGTAAATCTTGGATGAAATCCTCCTTCTCGAAGGAGGAGGGAAGTTGTCTCGCGTGGCGAGAGAATCTCTTAAATTCTATCGAAAAGCTTAAACTCTTTTGGATGAAACAATTAGATAAAGACGCAATTTTTCCTCTCTCTCTCATTTCCATCGCCATTGAACGACGCGTCAAGCGTTGTCTCCTGAAAAGAGATCGCCAATCTTTTTCTTTTAGTAAATTATCGTACGATCGCGTAAAAACAACAGGAAGGAAGGAAGGAAGGAAGGAAGGAGGGGAACGTAAACCATCCGGTATTCCGTTGGAAAACGCCCCATTTATTCTTCCTTCCTCGCGTCTTTTACGAGCCATCCAGGGGAAATTTCCCGGATATCAGTGAGAGCGATTCGAGGGAAAGAGAGAGGGAATCCCCGTCTAATAATCATCGAGCTCTGCGGAATGGACGAACGGTCGAAAATCCCCGCGATAAAGACGCGGGGCTAGGAGAGCCCGGGTAACCCCGATTTACTAAGCAGCGGACCAGAGCAGCAGGGTTGGAGGGGTTGCATGTGCAGGATTTTGGCCGGACGCCAGCTACGGCACTGCGGATGTCGATGGTGACACGAGCAGCAGGCTTTGCCGGGCTCTCGCCTCCTTCCCTCTCGCTTCTCGACATTACTTCAACACGCGTTATATTATCCCCTCCCCCGTATAAAATTATTTTTTACACGCGTTTTTATCGTTTCAGCGCCACTGAAGAGGGGAATTCGTCGATTCTCGAAAATTTCGGCGCCGAACTTTTGCGAAAATTCATTTCGACGAGACACTTCCTCAATTGTTGCACTCGAGTGCGTTGCGATCCATGGGCGTGGCCCATTTTCCAACGATCTTTCATTCATCGCTCGCGATCGGACGCTCGTTAAATCGAAGCGAAACTCGTAATCCCCCCTCCGAATTTCCGTGTTTCGTGAAATTTTATTAGGTGGAATTTATTTATCACGCTACATCTATTATATAATTTTAATTCTTCGCTCGAGAAATCGTTCGATTATTATTATTTTATTTTTACTCCCTTTGTAAAAGGAAAAAAAAAAGAGAGACGATTGGCCGGCGACCCAATTTTTCCCCCGCTTACGCACACACACACAAACACACGGTGGCACCCTCCGCACCCTTTTACACCCGCAAGCTTTTCAATTTCACGCTCATTGAATTACCGGTGAAATCGACGAGCCAAACTACTTTCGCGTCCACGTACCATCACGACGCGTCATCGTCCGCCACCGATCTATCTCTATTCCTTTCCTTCTCGAGGGGAGAGAGATAGATGTCTCGGTTCTTTAAACCCATCCTCCTTCTCCCCGATCGAGAATCGCGGGAAGAAACGCGTCCAAGCGTGGCGCGCGATCGTTAATTGCCGTTACGTTCCCCCTCGCCGAATCCCGGCCGTCGCCGAAATCCCCCTCGCATCGCGGAGGGGAAACGATGGGGGGTCCCGATCTCGTTACACGCCTCGTTTAGGGGCCAGCTTTTCCCTCTGACCCACTGAACTTTTCACCCTACCGCGGGGACATTTGGAGAGCAACGAAATCCCGCATTTCTCGTCCTCGGCTCGGCGCAATAACACTTGAAATTTCTTCCTCCACTTCTCTCGCTCGTCATCGTTGTTCAACGACTGCTTTGAATATAGCTACGTTTCGAGCGTTCCCTTTCCCGCGAAATTCTTAAATTCTCGCTTTCATCCTCGAGAGAGAGAGAAAGAGAGCGAGGGAAGAAATTAATTTAAATTCGTAGCCGCGCTTGTTTCGATCGAGGAAATTAGAAACCGCGATGAAATAAAAGGGGTATAATAATACCGATTACCATCAAGGAGCCGTTTTCTTCCAATTTAACCTTCCACCGTTTTATCCTGCTCCAAAGGGAGAGGATTATTAGACTCGAGCGTCAGGTGTGGTTCAAATGGAAAATCGCCTCGAAATCTTGGGATTATGCAAAACTTTAACGATCCTAACGATTTTTGTACATGGACCGTCGATGATTGTCATTTCATCCGTCCTAAAAACGGCGTAAACAACAACCACTACTAGATCGGAATAGAATTTCGAAAGCAAATGGCGTTTGCGATTGGTGGAGGGGGGAGGAAGGGTGGGCGGATGCACTTTATTAAATTGTACCGCGGTGCCAATATTTACCTTTTGGCTTGGCGCAACCGTTACCGTGTATTAATTCGATTGCCGTGTTTAAGCGCGACAACAAGCCGCGCGGGGGAAGTTGGGGGGAGGGGGGCGTTATCTCTAACCCGATAGTTAGCCATCGATTATATACACTCTATCTAGATTACTAGCAGTATTTCTCTATTTATCTGATAACGCGGAACGGTTAAAATGGAGAACCGATTGGTAGTGGTCAGCTGGTGTAGGCGACGAGAAACGGAACAGGGGAGAAGGGATGGTGGATGGAGATAGGATTCGGCTTGATTTGAATTGAATTCTGAAAATTTTCTTTCTTCTCTTCTTTTTTTTTCTTTCTCCAAGGTAAATGTTCGTATCCTCGTGTTTCACGGATCTCTCTCTCTCTCTCGATATTTTCGATCATTCGATTATTTCGAGTACAAGAAGAGAAAGAGTCTTTGTCGCTAATCCATGCTTCGTGACGAGCATTATATGCAAACGTACGATGAGAGATATAAGATAAGGGTTGATTGGTAGGCATAGAATTGGGAGTGGATGGTAGACGCGTGTTTTACGATTATGTATATCTCGAGGCGCGCGAATATTTCAAGTATTCGAATACAAGCACGGTGTAAGAGCAATGTGAATAATTAAGGGAATGGTCTCGATGATGTGAAATGTTGATCGAAAGTTCCACTCGCGTCGATGAGAGAGATACGTTCGAGTATATATTCCCCTTTCGAATTTTCGTAGCGGGATAAGGAAAGAATTTTTCGAATTTTTCTCGAGTTCACGAGGTGAACGCATTACGGTCATTACGTTGGCGAAATTTTGCGCAACGCGGACGGGCAGATGTCCAGATGTCCAGCTTGATATTACACAGGATTTTTTTACGGATGCGGGTCGTGAATATGCGCGCGGCTGACGCGTGCATCGAAAGGGGGTGGAGGAGGAGGGAAAAAAAGGAAACAGGCACGTTTCTCTTGCATATGCATCGAATCCTGGCCCACCTGGTTCCCTCCGCTTCGATATCATAATTTCTATTTCCATGGTCCGCCGATTTGTCACCCTCGTTCCTCCTCTCTCCCTTATCGATCTCGAGAACATTTCCATTTGGGGGAAATCTGTCTGGAAAAGCTCATCCATAAATTTTATCTCGATAATTTAATTAGATTACGTCTCTTCGAGTCACAAGCTCGTTTCAAAAATTTTTCGTTCACATCGAATGTTTCAATGAGAAACGAACGAAATTACGATTAAAATACGATCGAAGCAGATGAAAGACACGGAAGAATATTTTGGACGAATTTATCGCGCTTTAGCGCTTCGAGCAAGAAAGAAAAGGGATGCACAAACACCGCGTGTTCCCCTTAACAAACGATATCCCCTCCACCCCCGACTGTTCAAGTATAACCGGCCGAGTAAGTACGTGGAGCGCAGTTGCGGCGCAATCTCACTAATTACTCAAATGTAAGCGCACGACAAGATACGCTTAATTCCGCGACGTAGTTAGATAGCGGGCCAGGGCGCGCTCTTCGCGTAATTAGAATTTCAAACCAGAGATTCGAAGTAGGTAACCCTACGAACGAGCATTGAAACGTTTTGGTTTCCGCGCTGCTCTCGTCGATGTTCTTTTTTTCTTTCTTTTTTTTTCGACGTTGGACGAAGGGAAAGGTTCCTTTCTTATCATCCCTTCCTCTATTCCATCTTCTTCGTTGTTCTGTTATCAGGTATATTTAATCGTTTCATTTTCGAGAAATTGTTCGAAAGAGTAGTTCTTTTCTTTTCGATCTACAAATAATTTATAGTTTTATAGTTTTCGATCGAGTATTATATCTCATTGCACGTGAGTTTTCTTTCTCGCTCTTCATTCGAAATTTCTCTTTCAAAAGAATCTAACGTTCCTCCGTGTTATCTCCTCTCCTCTCATTTCTTTCTGGTAGATAGAATTCCCACGACACTCTCTTTCTTCCACCATTTTTTCTCCCGAATATTCAAGCTCGTACGATCCCTTCAAACGTCCATCCCTAACGTAATCCCATCATCGTCGAATGGAAACATCGAGTTCAATCCTAATTATCCTTGTTTTTTCGAGCGTATTTTCACAAATTTTCCTTTCCATCACTTTTTCTTCCTTTCCTTCTCTCTTTCTTTTCCCTCGAGAGACCAGCCACGCGTCTCCTCCTCCTCCTCCTCCTCTTCTTTCCAACCCTATCACGTCCACTTCAACCTTCTCCTTGCTCGCTCGTTTGCTCCTCGAACACAGAGAAAAATTTTCGTCCCACCGCGCTTACATTTTCAACTACCATCCCCCCCCACTTTCCATCATTCCCCTCCCTTCCAACAAGGATCCAACGTGCCACGTGTCTCCTTTTCTTGCTCCCTCCGACCCTGCTCGTTCCGTCACCGGCGCTGTCCCGCATCAGCTCTTTTCCAGATCCGGGGCGGGAGAGGTGAAAAATGGTCGAGTGGATCTCGCCGTGGCAAAAAGCGGGATAGGAAACATGGTAACGATCCGCGTGTATATGTGTGTGTGTGCGCGCGTGGAGGGAAAAACATGCCGCTCTCGAATTAATATGCCCTTCGAACCATCTTCCACGCACGCATCTCGACGGATGAAGGTTCACCAGAGTTTCATCGATCCTCGGAATCGGCGTGGAAAAAAAACTGTCTGCTCCAAGGTTGGAATAACGATCGTAGCCGGAGAGAGAGACAAAGAGAGAGAGAGAGGGAGAGGGGGAGATTTCCATAACAAGGCGGCCTGATTTGCATGTTTCGCCGAGTTACAAAGTGAACCGTCCGTAATCGAGCCGTTTCGCAATTGGCTTTCGACCTACTCTTTTCATCAATTCTGGATAAATTAGTTATCAATGTCATCAAATTTTTTTTTTGTCCGTCGATTCGAAAGCGAAATCCGTTTTGAAATCGGAAATTGCATTGAAAAATTTGATTCGTAAGCTCTACTCCATTCTCATTGTATCATTTCGTTCTGTTTATACTTTCTGTTTTTTTTTCATTCTTCTTGTTTTCTCATTTACTTAGAAAGAAGGGAGAATTACACATTTCTCCTCCCAAACTCGTCAACTTTTCCTTTCGAACAATCTTTTACATTTAAAGCTTGCTAAAAAGAAGAAGGAGAAGAATAGGAGAAGTAGCAGCAAACGAACAAAACACGCGCATAATCGTTTCAACTTGCTTAAATCGGATATATACAATACAACACCTTTCGACTCTCGAAACTTTCTCTCTTTCAACGTGCCAATCTTTCCTCTTCGAAAGCGTGCAAACGTATACATACACACACAGGAAAAAGAGGAGTCCAGTCGGCTATCACCACCGAGCGCCCTCCCTTATCTCAGCGACGCCAGACTCGAGGGCACAATAACGAATCCTTCACACTCGAACCGATACCAATCCTGCGGAGAGCGTTTTAGCGAAACTCTCTCTCTCCCTGGACGACGAGCCCTTAGACGGCGACGCTACATTTACCTCCTCGCTTAACGTATTACCCACGAGAGGGGAGGGGGAGGGGGAGGAGGGTAAATATGTCCTCTATCCGGCGGCGTGTTCGCGCGTGCGACATTTCGTTACGGTCGCGTTAAGGCGGTTTCGTTCATTCCTGCGGAAACGCGATAGGCCGTAGACCTAACCGCGTGGAGCGCGTTCGCACGCATCACTGGCTGCCCAACGAAAATTCTCTATCTTCCTCTCTCTCTCTTCCTCTCTCTCTGTTTCTCTCGTAGGGGGAAAGACAGACTGGCCGTGAAATATTATATCGCTGGGATGAGACTCGATTTTCTTTTTTTTATTATTTGGTATTGGATTGTGGCAGACACGAAGTTGGTAATTTTTGGAATAAACAAATCAACCGTCCAAGTAAATTCTTGCTTAATATATTTCGTAATAGTTGTTCTCTCGTATTTTCTTTGCATTAGTTCTTTTTCTTAATAAGGTCTTTTTTCTTGGTTTAGTTGTTTCTTGAGAAACGAGCGAATTTAGAATATTGTTCCTGTTAGGAGTTTAAGCTACGAGTTAATTCCTTATAATAAGTTCTTTCTCGTGTTTAATTATTTTTTGAGAATATTAGAATATTATTTCTGTTCGAGTTTAAATCGAAGCGTGTGGAAAGTTTTAGGGGAAGATTCTAGATCGACTAGAGGACTGGTTCGCTCGTGGAAACGAGAATCTTGAAAAAATGAGATCCGATATTAAAGAAAGATGAATTGGAAAGCCAAAGCGGAGTAGTTAGACGTATCTGTCAATGACAGTTTTCAGACGTTTGGGTGCAAAGTGAAAGAAATTGGAAAAGGAAGATCAAAAGTTGCGCCGTTTGAAAGTGTGCTTGAAACTCGAAACTAAAGATAGATGTGCGTTTTCGAGTGGAATTATGATCCGTGATGGGAAATGGATCTGAACAATGAAAGTCCTAAATAATTACCATCGTTGATGATTGAGTGTACTGTAAAGAGAATAATTCATTATTCTTTTCTGAAGGAAATAGATCCGAGTTAGTCGATAAGATAACGCTCTACATCGCAAACTATTCTACGAAATCTTAATCCATCATCAGATATTTCACTAATCAATTGTCACTCGTTTCGTCGTTTACAGTTTACAAAAAATAAAATTTTCGATACTCGAGAAGCTGTAATTTTTTCGCACTAAAACCATAAAAAATGGCTCATATTTTAATCGAATAGAGATTATAGTTTCGAAAATATATCGGTTTTCTTCAATAAAAACGACAATTTGATCGTTTTACGATCTAATATATTTTTTTTGAACGATAATTGGAGATTACGTTTTTAAAATAATATTTTAAAGCGCGATTAATTGTAGGATTTATGATTTCGATTTGAGAATTTAGATTTCCTTTTGGTTCAGAGATTTGAGAGAATATTCGGAGATCCGTTCTTTCGTGCTTACGTTAGAATAACATCTAGTTCCACCGTCTATTCGGTGAAGTGGATAATTCTCATAAATTTTTGATTCTGGCTAACGCTAATCGTTAGCCCGCTGCAGCTTCGTGCATTTCTAAAAGATTTAAATCTACGCGCATACGATATGTATGCAAAGAGACGTAAAATAAATCCAAATAAAAGTAGAATTGTCGGAAAATAAATTTCAATCTCGAATTCCTGCAAAATTTTAAACTTTAAATAAATTCGTTCATAGTTTAGTCGTATCGATCGAATTTCAGAAATCGTGACTCGAAATTTAAATAGAAAGAGAGAAAAATAGTTTAGTAGAAAAGGAATCGTAAATAATTATACAAGTGCTCTTTAACTAACTAAATCTTAAACGCGACAATTTCTGAATGAGAATCGAATCGTGAGAATTGGATAATCGGCGTCACTCTGCGAACACCCCTCCAAGAACTCGAAGGATTTGAAATTGAACGCCGTAACGACACCTCCTCCCCTCCTTTTCCCCCATTCATCGAATTCAAACCTCCCTCGATCGAAAGAATTCCTCATCGAACAGAGATGGAATGGAATTGTTTCGGTCCCGGGACTGGGCCACTGACTCGTTTGCCAGGAAGCCCGTCCACCATCGCTCCAATTTCGAATTCTTCCGATTCGAGAAGAATTCGATCTCGAGGATTATTTCACGATTCGAAAAAAAAAGAAAGAAAAACGAAACGTCCGAGGATAAAGAATGATGTTCCTCCCCCTTTCCCTCCTCCCATCCGAATCTGCAAACCACGCAGAAACTCGGCCGCAAAGCGGATAAAACGCGTAATCCTTTAACCTACACGGTTAGGCTGTATACACAAGGAACACGGAGGAACAGTGGTGTGATTCCTCCTCGTTTCAAGGGGACGAGGTCGTTTTCTTAGCGTTGGGATTCGCGTTGAATAGTGGAGGGGGTTGGCGACCGTTCCAACTAAAAGGAAGGGGAGGGGATTGGATAAGCAACCCCCCTCGTTCCCATTGTTAACCACCTTGCACGGGACCACCCTTTCCAGGAGAATCAACGGATAACGTGGTTGGAGCCACGCAACCATTCGAATCCTTCATCCACCCGAGTTTCCAGAGGAGGAAGGAAGAGGAAAGATCCGCGAGGTCCTCTTCGATCGAATTTTCCACGAGATATGAAGAGGGATCATCAGAGACGCGCCATTTTTCGAATCTCTCGGGTTCCGCCGCTTGAAAATCTGTTCTAATTCGACAGGGAAGGGAAGGAGAGGCGCGAAGGAAACTCTGTGACTAAGTCTGACTCTTGGGCGGAGGAAGGAGCAATTAGAGGAGTGGCGCGGAGCGCAACAATCGCGGCCACTTTATCCACGAACCGTGGATACGTGGGTGGAAAGGTGTCTGTCGCTCGACTACAAAGCGATCGCGCTGATATCTGGGGACAATGGCAGTCGAACGGGCGACAATGCGCGCGAGAAATTATGCACGATGAACGAGCCGCTTTTCGATCGAACCATGAGTTATCAATTACGGCGAATATCCTCGAGTCGAATCGATATTCGATTGAATGGGTAAAATTCTTATCGTCTCTGTCGATTGTTTTATTCTTCTTGTAACGAGATCGAGACTCGGGATAATTTTTTGGAAGAAATGGTTGCATGTAATTTGTTTCGAAATTGTTAAATTTCACATTGATTTGTCATTAAATTATTGTTTTTCTTTCTTTTCTTTTCTAGAAAAATTATTCAACAAGTATTGTTTGACAAGATATCGTGCAAGAAATGGTTGCATGTAATTTGTTTCGAAATTGTTAAATTTCACATTGATTTGTCATTAAATTATTGTTTTTCTTTCTTTTCTTTTCTAGAAAAATTATTCAACAAGTATTGTTTGACAAGATATCAGATGCAATAATGGGGGGGGACTCGCGCTTCTCACTACCGATTCCGCACCACGCGCAGCTGCGATCTCGGAGACCGAGCTCCATAACACACCTAATAAGCCAAACTATTCCACCGGTTCGAGTGGAAGTTTCTAATTCAATTTCAACCTATTCTCTATAGAACAACGCTCGATACAAGTTTTAAACGTCGCGCAGATTCTCGAAATTTAACAAATTGTTGCCTCCCTGTTTCCCGGGCTGCGTTTAAAGTAATCAATACGGCAAAAATTATTAAATTATTGTTACACAAACTCGCTTGATCCTTCTTATATACAATTTTCCATTCCTTTAATTCTAATACCTTTCGACGTAATCTTCGTTCCAGTTGGCTTCGTATACAAAAGCCTCGATCATCGAGTCGCATAGTCCTTGGATAAATTCGATTCTCGCGACACACAGGGAGAGACAGGAAGATTGGAAGCGAAATCACGGGAGCCTTGGTTCATCAAGGGTGAGTTGGATTAAAGTTGGAGCCGCGTGAAAACGGTTGCTCGCGGAGAAACTCAGGTTGGCCGGAGTTAATTGTATAAATTTACAATGAATTAGCGGGTCGAGGCTTCGGCTCGAGATTTATTACGACTTTCCTACAACGGATATCTTAGGGCGTGAAATTCGCGAATCCTTAGGAGCCTGGCAATTCAACTTAAAAGTTTCGTTTTTTCGAATGAAAAAAATACTTTTCCCCTGAAAAGTTTTCAGGATGCGAAATGGAACGGGATACAAATTTAACGGAACCATTTCTATATATATGATTTATTATCACGGATTGGAGATTTATTTACACGTTCGAGAATAATAAAATTTGAACAAAAACGTGGAGAACGCACGTGGACCCTGGATTTGTTAATTAGATGCGACGAGATTGAATAATCCTCGAACGCTCGTCCCGATTATATATTCGTAAATTCGTTATCAACGGATTCTCGTTTCGGATAATCATAATTTATATCCGAATTGCGTCGATGGCGTCATATATTTGGATCGCTGCCTCATGTTTGAATAAGATATACGCGTTCTTACTCGAGATCTCAACAGAAATAAAATTTAAAACCGGATCCTCCTCGTGGACAATCAACTCCTTCCTTTGTTTCCTCGTTGCGTTACTCGAATCGACCAAGTTGAATGAAGAAAGAAGAAGAAGAAGGAAAAAAAGAAACGTTTAATGAGTTTGCAGTTTCGAGGAAAGAGTTTGGAATTGGCGAGGAGGTGGAAACAGGTGTAAGGAATGTGGAGGCTTATCGATCGGATGGATGGGATCGAACAGTGGGCGAATAAAGAAGAAGGGAAGACGAACGAGGTGCTATAACGCGAGTTAGGCAAAGCGATAAAGGCGAACTGCAGTTTGTCTCTCGTTATACGGGGGATATCGGCAACCCACTAACCTTTCCCTCAACTTTCCCCAACCCCCAAGCTTCGTTTTCGTTTTCCCCGAAACTTTGCCCGACCGATCGAACCGCACCGATTAACCGACCGAACGGGGAGGGAATTAAATCTTCCCTCGCTCGTCCGGGGTGGGTGGGTGAAAAAACAAGCGACTGTCCGCTCCACGCGGCCCGACGCTTTGTCCTGCGAAACGTTCTCGAAACGTCGTCTCTTGCAGGCAATCGATGGCTGAGAAAGATCGGCAAGAAATCGTCGATGGAGTCGTTCGTTCCAGATCCACTTTTTCCACTTTTGTAAGATAGGAGGACCGTGTTTAGGTCGGCGTACGTTCTGAAAACTTGCTCTCTGGGGAATCAGAGAGAGAGAGTTTAAGATTCTATTCTCCTTTTTACAGATTATATTGGTATATAGTTAAAATGTGGAGAGCAAGAACGTGAAGGATGTTCCTTGGCTTCTACGAATGCACCAAAGGATGCATACGGTGAGCAATGAAACTGTTGGAACGGAGCCTTTAAAGCTATCGTTTATAACAGTAGATTGTCTCAGTCTTCAGAAGAGATTTCGAGGAATGCATACGCGTCATCGATAGAAATGTAACACTTCGAGGCTTGGAAAATAATAATGGATATATTCTATCATCAACAGCGAGGATGATTATGTCTATAGATTATGGACAATTCCAAGGATAAAGGTTTCGTATTATTTCAATATAAGACACGATACAAAAATTTAAACTCGCGAGCGATTCGACGTGGAAGCTTGCATCGAAGCTTCCAATTGACACGACCATCACCCTACTCGCACGGCCAATCATCCGCTTAATCTTCGATCATAAACGCGATCGAAGTAATCGTTTGCCCGACGATCGAAAGGATCGATCCTCGAGCGAGATAAGGGAGGATCCGAGTCGAGGCGGGTTCCAAATTGCATCTCGGCGTGGATTAGAGAAGTTGGCGCGGGGGTTAGACGTCTCCAGTCCCACCAGTTAGGGCTCGCGATTATTGGTCGAGGGCGCATCGCGAAACTTTGCTCCCAGCTAGGAGAAGAACGTCCTATATACTCCTTGGACGTAACGAGAGGACTGGGGAGGGGAGGGGCAAGTTCATCCGATTATTCGGCAAATTAATTCTCGCCGGGGCCGCGCGAGCTTTATTGAAACACGGCCCCCGTCCTTTCGGGATTAAACCGAACTCATTACGTTTTGCCGCTTAACCATGCAAGATTCTGGTTAAACGAGGAAACGGACCCTTGTTCTTGCCACGCGAGTGTCTCGCCGTTTTGCCAATTCGAGGGAATGGAATTCGTGAATGCGTTACCCTCGAAAAGTACGATATTTCGTTGTAATTTTATTTACTCGACACTTTTTCACGAAATCTAATTCCTAATTTTAATAGAGACCACTTGGAGAGAATTTAAAAAGAAGAAATAGTCTAACGCGATTTTTAGATATCTTAATTAGACTTCTTTAACTGTGAATTCGAGATTTATTTATGGTTATTTATGGCTCGTTCGAAAGTTATTAATTTTATCCCATTTAAAATTATTAATATATCATAATTGTGAATTTAAGAAGAAGAAATGGGCTAAACGCGAGTTTCAGATGTATCTTTAATCGTGAATGATTTGAGAGACTCGTGTATTTATGGTTACGGTTGGAACGTTATGGTATATCGTTTGGTATTAATCTTATCCTGTTTAAAATTATTTATTCGAGACCTTTTTCGAAAATCTATTAAAATTCCTAATTTTAATAGCGATTCCTTGGGATAAAATTTAAAAAGAAGAAATAGTCTAACGCGATTTTTAGATATACCTTTTCAATCGTGAATTCGAGATTTATTTATGGTTATTTATGGCTCGTTCGAAAGTTATTAATTTTATCCCATTTAAAATTATTAATATATTATAATTGTGAATTTAAAAAGAAGAAATGGGCTAAACGCGAGTTTCAGATGTATCTTTAATCGTGTTCGTGAATGATTCGAGAGAGTCGTGTATTTATGGTTATAGTTGGAATGGTATATCATTTGGTATTAATCTTATCGTGTTTAAAATTATTTATTCGAGACCTTTTTCAAAAATCTATTAAAATTCCTAATTTTAATAGCGATTCCTGGGGTAAATTTAAAAAGAAGAAATAGCCTAACGCGATTTTTAGATATACCTCTTCGTGAATTCGAGATTTATTTATGGTTATTTATGGCTCGTTCGAAAGTTATTAATTTTATCCCCCATTTAAAATCATTAACTCGAGACTTTTTGATCAATCTGACCGTGAAGAGATTTCCTTCGAGATAAATTTGAAGGAAATTCGAGTAGGACGATAAAAAGTGGCGAGAGTAAGAAACGTTTGATGGATCGAAAAAGGATCTGTTCGTATCCCTTATTGGAAAGAAACAGCGATGTTGAACACGCGGTGTGGAGCAACGATAGGGAAGCGTGATCGTGGATCGGCCGACGCGCTCTTTAAACCAGATTAAGGTCTGGGTCGTGAGATCGTGCGCACACGATCCAACAACGGAACAAGCTAGCTAATGCGTAATCCGAATTAATAACAGGATGGCGTGTTTAAGCTCGATCAAGGGAACATCTCTCGGAGTCTCGCGGAGGCTTGATAAACGCGTTTATCGTTTCCACCGTGCATGTACCTATCCGCGCGTACACGCGCCCCTCGTCGTCCATTCCTACAAAATTTCCTTCCCCCAACACGCCGTGAACACGCCACACACGTAATAAAAAAATCTTTCGTAACATTCGTATCGTTGTTTCCAAATCGAAATGCTCAACAATTGTCGAGCAATTCCAGGCTTCCTGTTTAAATTTCATTAATCTCCGCCGAGAATCAGCTTGCTCCCATCCTAAAGAGGATTATCCTCTCTTCGATCGACCCAGATTTACCAATATTTTCGCAACATTTTGATGAATAAGGACGGCGTAAGAAAAACTTTTCACTCGCTTCGTTCGAAAGAAGAAACCACCAGGTGTCTCGGCGCGCTTTTTATCCAACTTTCGAGCAAGGGACGGGACTTAATAGCATCGCTTAAGCCTGCTCCATCCGTGGAAACGACGTGACGGGATCGAGGAATTAATAATAAATCGTCGAGGGATTTTAAAAACGATCTTTCTTCTTGAAAGAGGTGAACTTAACAACGTAATGCTCGGGCAATTTTCGTATCGCGGAGGGAAGGATTTGGACACGGGCCAAAAAACCGTTTCTCCTCTCCGCGCTTTTCCCTTCTTCTTCTTTTTCTTCTCCCCTTTATTTTTTTTTTTTTTTTTTGCCGCGCGGCTTCGCGTGCACAGCGGACTCTGTCACTTCGTTTTCGTTTTCCGGGCAAATTCTCGGCCCCGATTCTCCCTCCGCTGCGCTCTGCCCCAAACCGCGTTATTAAAATCCGCCCTCCTTCCTTTATCCACCTACTCGTCGCCGCTCCTCTCCTTCGTGCCTCTTCGAATTACGGTTTCACGTTTCCCTTCTCTCCTTCGTCACTCCTCGTCTCGTTGGTTCGATCATATTTTGCGAAAAATGGAGGGACGGGGACCCGTCGTTTTCGCAGAAGGGAATGAAGAATCTTTGGAACGAAGCCAGACAGGGAAGAGGAGTATACTGGCCAAGTTGCTCTGTTTAACCAGCGATGCTTGATCCCCGTTTTCTAGCTGTGAAAGGCATCTCGGAGGGGAAAGGAAGAAAAGTTCCTTGGCCCAGTTTTTTTCCCTCCCCCTTCGTTCGCCTTTTCGAGAAAATGGATACGATTCTTCTCTCGACGAGAGCAGACGAGGAAGGAGTTGGAAGGATTTTTTTCGAACCATTAATATTACGCCTTCTCAAGAGTAAAATAAGATATATTATGGACGCAAGGGGTGTTGAGGATAAAATAGAATTTTGGACGCCGAGAGGGACGAGATCTGAGGAGGACTGCTCGTGTACCGCGAATATTGAAATTAGCGGAAGGTGCGAGACCGCTGGTTGGCCGCAAGCGGCGCTCCGGGCGAAGCTGCTACACCTTAGATCTTCTGCCGGGCGCAAGTTGCCGAGCGCAAACTTGCGGACATCGAAATTAGCGGAGACTCGGTTTCAGAGAGGCTTGGCTTTGCCCGCGAGCAGGCCGAGAGAAACGGCGAATAAAATTATCGAAATAAGAGAGACGGAGAATCGAAGAATCGCGTATCGTTAGATCTCTTTGAATATTGCGATCGTCTCTCGATAAAGCTTTGATGACGTAACAACGATGTGACGTAACTCGTCGTACAAAGAAAGCAACGTGGAAAGCATGGATGGATGGAAAGGAAAGGAAATAATGATATTAAAGATAGGATGGTATTCGGTTAGGGATGCATCAGTTGTTGGTAGGCAGTCGATCGCGGAAACCGCGGGTTGACGAAGTAGGTTGAAAGTAAGAAGAGGGAGGAGAAGGCCTCGCGTGAGCGTTTCTTGCCTCGGCTTCGTTTGAATAATTCAACGGGTAATCGAAGGGAGGTCGTTCCCTCTTCCTCCTCCTGACGAGGAGGGACGGAGGGTTATTTTTCATTATTCATTTTACGTCTCTCGTTTCCGTGTTTGATGCTTTATCGAGGGCCGTTACTTTAATACTCCCTGCCACACTTCCTAATAATTAATTTGAGTTTTTCAACGGAGAAATTGAAACGATTCGATTCTTCCGTTGATGAAGTTCTGTGGATTGTGGGAAATATCTGTCGAGAAACGTGGATGATGGAGCAATGGACGGTGGATAATTAAAATCAAATAAATTCGTGTCCTCTTTTGTTTTCTTTTTGAGAGAACGAGAGGAATCGAAATACGAAAAGTTAAACGAGAGGGAAGAAAGATAGGAGGAGGAACGATGTGTATATATATATATATATATATATATATATATATATATATATATATATATATATATATATACACACGCATTCTTTGCGCGTACGATATCATCGATATTCACGGGAAAGTTCACTGTCTGCCAGCCAAATGAAAATTCTTCTTTATGTCGGGTGAACGTACAGTCGATCATAAAATTCTTTTCTTCCGTTATTTCCCGAGGACGAGGGAATTCACGCTTCTCGTTTCGAAATGATTCAATTTCGTTAACGAAATAAATAAATAAATAAAATAATCGAAAATTAAACTTTGATTCAATAATTTAAAGTCGAAAGAGATTTCGATACGAAAATTCTCGTAAAGTTTTAAAGGAAGAAAAGAAAGAAAAATTAATTAGATTTCGATGATACGATATGTTATTCAAAGTTGCGCTGTAGGAAGCAGAGTTGTAGGAAGATTTTTGTGCTCGAATGTATAACATCCTGGAACTTATCGATGCAGCTCGAGCATCTCACCGTTCACATGGGACAAAGATTTTAATATTTAAATTAAATCAGACACGTGGTGTTCCTTCCACTTCTCCTTCATTTATACTCGACGCGCATGTATACACGTGTCTATATATACACATACATTTATAAAAGGAAACGTGGATTCTTTGCCAATCCCGAAGAAAATCGAGTACCTTTCTTCTCTCGAGAGGAGAGCACGTTCAGATACACACGTTGCACACGTTGGGGAAGGAGAAATATAGATGAACGATAATTACCTAGGTTATATATATATATATACACGGTCGACACGAGAGAGAGTCCATAAGTCATCGTTAATTACGACATTATTCTCCGAGTGATTTATCGCGTGTTCGTTTCGTGTCATTTCCAACATCCACCACGACTTCCATTTCTTTTTCATGCCATACGATGTAGACGTCAATGTGAATTGATTTGCAAGGTGACAAAGCTTTATTTGCTCGCTCTTGATGTTAAATCGACGCCATTTTTCTTTTTCACCGCCGCGCGTAACGGTGATCGTGGTCCAATTAGAAATGATTCTTGTCGAGGAATATTAAACTCGCATTTTTTGCACCATCGAGAATCGTACCTTCTTCGTTTCTTCTCGAGTTATATCGAACGGCGTGAATTATTTATTGCAAGTAAATGAGAGGAATATCTAAATATCTTTCTAGAAATTTGGGTATAAAAAATTCTCGAAAGTTGTTTCACGAGTAGATCGACAACAATAACTTTCACTCTTAGCAAAATATAATTCTCGATTTTTGAAATTTTATTTTATATATTCTTTACGAAGTTTAAATCTTAATCGAAAAAGAGTATCATCCATTTTTTCTATATTTTTCCTATACATATTCCGCTCAAAAACACGAAATTTCAGGTAGATAACACGTATTTTTTTTGTATTAAAAATCCATCACGAATAATGGAAACCGATCCATCGACCATCGAAAACATCTTTCTTTGAAAATAAAATTCAATAATTTCGATTCATCGTACCATCGAAATTTCCAATACGCGTGTCTCCTCTGTCGCCAAGTTGGATGATCGTTGTTGCGTGAAAAAAACGAGCGTGGCTCGATAGTCGGCGGAAATAGCTGCTGTTACGTTCCTCGATAATTAAGTCCGCGTATGCACGTAACGAATAGAATGATTACGGTTGCGCGAATTACTTCTAGTTGCCACGTATCCACGTCGAGATATACCCCACAAGTCGTCATTAATTACAGTGTTATTGGCGTGATTTATAGCGTGCTCGATTAGTCGGGATTGCGATTACTCGGCTGGTTTTGCCTGAGAGTAGCCTGGGACGGGTTAACGTCCTCTCCTTCTATGGTTCAACCATCGGCACGGAAATTTTATTTTTCTTCGGGAGAAAAAGAATTTCTTTTGTTTTTCTTCTTTTTTATATATATTAATCTTGGAGGAATGCTTTTATTTTTTTCACGTGCTCGTTAAAATTTGCATTATCGAGTTTGAATAATTCAGCTTGTTAATTCTTTAGCACGGGTTATTTTGGAAGAGAATGTAGTAGGATTTTTCAGGATGGCGTTATTAGGTGGAAGAATTAATCGATTCGATGATCTTGCTCGAAATGGGTCGACAAATCGTTCAAATTTTTCACGTTGATTAACATGGAAATTTTATTTTTTTTTATAGAATATTAATCGAATGAGTTTATCGAATCAATTTTCGAATTTGTCGTTCTAATTTTTCAACAAGGGGACAATTTTATTCCTTCGTCGGAAGAAAGTGATGGGCTCGATTTTTCACCAAAAGGGGCGCGTATCCGAGCAAGTTTGCATCGAAAAGATGGTAAACTTTCCCCCTTGTTTGTTAGCATGGACGATCGAGAGGAGGAGGAGGAGGAGGGGGGTTGCTTTTATTTGGTGAGCAAAGCTTAACCCGATTTCCCCATCGGGGTTCACGACGGAATATTTACGAAAACGTTTCCCTCCTTATCTTCTTTATCTTATTTACCGTTCCTCCAAATTGTCTCGATATCTGCCTATTCTAAATTCTCGAACCGACATTTATGGCTCCCGTCCAACGTACGCGATCTTTCCAACTTCCCTATCGCCGTTCGCCGGGGTTTCTGGATTCATTTTTTATACCCACGCACACGAATTCCTCTTTCCATTCGATCCCAAAGTTTTCTTAATGTCCTCGTTAAACCGTCAAACACATCTCGAATTTTCCAACTAAACACATTTCGAAACTTTGCTTCCTTCTTTCGAGAGTGAAAAAAAAAAAAAAAGAAAAATTACTTATCGAGTCTTCAAGTCTTTTACTATTCCTAAATCCTTTTTTTTTTTTTAACTTTTCTCGAATCGATCGAGAATATAGTAGTAGAAAGTCGTTCAGAATTGCGCGAATCTATCTATCCTCGCGTTCGACGAGGAACGAAATTTACGCGCGCGGGGGATTAAAGAATCCCGTAAAAAAGGGGCGGGGAACGAGAGGGAAAGCTGTTGTATAAACAGAGGGGATGGCCGAGAATTTCATTAGCAGATTGCTCAATCTGCATTCGATCCGAACCGCCTCTTGCAACGCCAACACCGGAATTATTCCGCAAAGTGCTCTCTTCTAAACGTCGAACCAGGAATTGCCAGGGCTTAGCCCACTTTTCCCTCACCCTGCTCCGCGTTAAACCGTCGATTTATTTCCCTTCCGACTTCTTCTCTCTCTACTTACTCGCTACTTTCCAACTCTCGGCCAACAACAACAACAACCATGCTAATAACGTGTCCAGTTGTTTCTCACCTGAAACAGACGAAAGGAGATAACACGGTCAGATATTTATGGCAGCGAATAATACGGTTTCGTGGAGAACGGGGTCAAGGAGTCGTTGGAAGGGTTGGAATTCAAATGGCAGTATCTTCTCTGGGTTATAAAGTTGGGAAAACGGGGGAAAGTCGGTCGGGGATCGCCACTGTCCGGCTGTTGATGCTTTGAGAGAGAGAGAGAAAGGGGATGATGCAAATGGCCGGTTTCCTTTGGATGCGTTGTTGCGTTGCGGGTTGTTGGAAGGCACGTGAAATTTCGAAGGGATGAGGGGGGTTAATTTGATCTTTATCCGGCGCAATATCCGCCCCTGCACCCTCTCCTCCTCGCCTTTGTTCCCATTCCTTTCTCTCTCTCCCCTTATTAATTTCTTTTTTGTTCCATCCGAATTTGTCTTTCCATCCTTTATGATTATTTCCCTGATCGATTATCGTGGGCTTATGATTCTAGATTTTCTTTTTTTTCGTAGCGAGAAATTAGAGAAATTTTATAAATATCTCGCCATCAAACGTTACAATTATTTCGGATTTCGTTGCGTTCCTCGCAATTCTACGATTACTTCTTCTTGTATATACTTGTCAGATATATATTTCACAATTTTCCTATCCCTCAAGTCACCCAATCAAACCTGATCCCATCGTGTATATAGCGGATGTATTGTGTACAATACCTGCTACAATATACGCACAAGATGTGTATATACATCACTATGTCCACCCACGCGTTCGAATTCGAAAGGGGCGCGACGTTTGAAATTTATCTTTAATACAAAAAAGAAAGATTCGAAGAAAGAAATTACACGAAATCTCTTCTCATCTCGAAATTTCTCTCCACAGAGATTTACAACGCACACGCCTGTCTTTCGTATTCCTCCTTCCCTCTTCCCTTTTTTTTCCCTGTTATATAAGGAAAGGGGTGGAGAAAAAAATGGAATATACAGGAGGATAGATAGGGCGATTATAAATTCGCCAGGGGCGGGACGCTCGTCGCTTGGTATTTTAGGAGGCAGCCGGGATAAATCGCGCATCGTCTTGTATATTGCGGATTCCCCGGCCGGATGACTCTTTTTTTTTTTTTTTTTTTTTTTTCGGCTGACCTATTTACCACACCTATCGTTACACCTACCCCGTTTTTAACTTTTTATCACAGGCAGAATAAAAATCCTGCGAGAATCGTTGGACGGTAATCGTATCGCGGGCGCCAGGGGAAAATTGAGAGAGAACACCTCGGAGTCGGAAAAATCAAGAGATCTTACGTAGGTGGAAGAGGAGTTTCTTGGAAACTCTGTGCAGAATCATCTCGAGAGTCGTCTCGAATTCTAAGATATATATACTTAAATATTACTTAAATGGATTATTATTTCTTGATTAAATAATTTTTTATCGAATATGAATTTGAAATATTCTAAAATATTTTAGATTTATATAAGCGTGGCTTCGATAAATAAACCTCAACGTCGGTTAAAGAAAAAAAGGAAGAATTTAATCGCAAGTCGACGCGTTGCCCTCTGATTCTAAACACGTGTTCAACATGTATCGTCTAAATTCTTCTGGGAAAACGGAAAAAATCAAAACACAGGGAACGACAACGGCGCACTGTAAACAGAGAGATAGAGAGTCGCCTGGAGGAAATTGAATTAGTCTCGTTTCGGGCGGTGTCGCGACGTCACGCGTAAATTTCACTCGTGTTTTGTGATTTCGCGTGTGTAAATTCGAAATGGCGCGTGTCATTTGGTGAAACACGATGCTGCGTGGCGTGCAAAAGTTGGGGGCTGGTGGAGGGAAAGAGTGCCAGGATCGTGGAAGGAATTCGATCGAGGCCTTGGCGAGCGAATAATTTCGTATTTGTTGTACACGATGAATAGATACGCGATATGCATTCGTATAATATGGTGATTATACATAACGTGGCGGGTTTGATGCAACATTGTCCATAAATTATAGCAATTACGCCACAATTATATTATATTACGAGGCATAATACACGATTATTCTATACATATCAATTTTGATGACACAAATAAATTTTATATGTATATTATATCGAGTTCTCCCGTTTAAATTTCTATAGAAATTTTGGTAATATTGCAGTTGTTTCGTAATAAAACGTATAAAATTTTCAAAATTGAACTGATAGAAAATACGACGATCCCTTTTTGCTCAAGCATTTTAAAAAGAAGATCGTACTTTTTGCAATCGAATTACCATATTATACGAAGATTATTCTCTTAAGTCTTCCGATCCATTTTATAATTCGTACAAATGTATCGTTCAACAAAAGTTAAATCTTTATATATTCATTCGAAACATTTTATATTTTTCTTCATCATTTTCGAATTCGAGGAGCAGGATCCAATAGAAGAGGATGCTTCAATTCTTCAACGTTTACAATTCGTACAAATGTATTGTTCAACAAAAGTTACACATTCGAAACATTCGTCATTTTTCTTCATCATTTTCGAATTCGAGGAGCAAGATCCAATCGAAGAGGATGCTTCAATTCTTCAACATTCTATTTTACAATTCATACAAAAATTACACATTCGAAACATTCGTCATTTTTCTTCATCATTTTCGAATTCGAGGAGCAAGATCCAATCAAAAAGGATGCTTCAATTTTTCAACATTTACAATTCGTACAAATGTATTGTTCAACAAATCCTTTCTCTTTCATCATTTTTCTTCATCATTTTCGAATTCGAGGAACAGGATCCAATCGAAGAGGATGCTTCAATTCTTCAATGTTTATAATTCGTACAAATGTATTGTTCAACAAAAGTTATACATTCGAAACATTCGTCATTTTTCTTCATCATTTTCGAATTCGAGGAACAGGATCCAATCGAAGAGGATGCTTCAATTCTTCAATGTTTACAATTCGTACAAATATATTGTTCAACAAAAGTTACATTCAAAACATTCGTCATTTTTTTTCATCATTTTCGAATTCGAGGAGCAAGATTCAATCGAAGAGGATGCTTCAATTCTTCAACATTCTATTTTACAATTCCTACAAAAATTATACATTCGAAACATTCGTCATTTTTCTTCATCACTTTCGAATTCGAGGAGCAGGATCCAATCGAAGAGGATGCTTCAATTCCTCAACGTTCTATTTTACAATTCTTACAAATATATTGTTAAACAAACGTTAAATCAATAATCCTTATACGAATTGGAGGATCGATATATGGAATGGAAGAGGACGTTTCCGCGAGTAAGACGAGGAAACATCTTTTCTTTCGCACAATTTGATCGACAGTGTAAAACTGTGGCACGGGACGAGCCTTTGAAAAGTTAGCCGGCAACGTTTCCCCTCCTATGGATACACCGTTCTCCATGCATCGGGGTGAATCGCTTTTATGCACCGGAGATGAAGCGGTTCCGCGTCCGCTTTGCCGTGTCCTCGCGCCACCGTAAGCTTCATCATCCCCTTTGCACAGCGGATTAATTTGGAGAGCAGTGGCGCGCGTGGACACGCGGCTGTCACGTTCCTCCCCCTCAAACTTTCTCCATCCTTTCTCCCCAACCTTTGCCCGCGCTTGTCGGATCCCAAACGGTGGATGCCGTGGACGTGGACGGAAACAGCCGGATGCTTTTCCACTCTCTCTCTCTCTTCTTTTTCCTCGCGCGAAAAGTTTGTATCATCAGGGTTAATTTATAGCGAGAATAGAATAGAGTATTCCCTTATTCTTCGAATATATTCTATTTATTCTCGATGCGTGAAATGTTGTGAAACGATTCGGTGATAAAAGAATCGGTAAAACTTGCCATCTACGAGAAATGGAAATCATGGAAGAAGAACGATATTACGTTGCTTAGGGATTCCGTGAATTGATCTTTCTCTTTCAAATTATCTTGAATCTCATCCATTCATTTTATAATCATTTAATTAACGGCGCAACATATTAATTAACGGTTTCTTTTTTAGAAAGCATACACATAATGCTGTATAAAATCGTATCGAGAACAATGGTGGAAGAGAGAGGAGAATACGAAAACGTGTCCCTTTGATGTCCGCGTTCTATCCGAGCATTTGCAATCTCGAATGAAATTTATTCTCCGGATATATCTTTCGTATATATGGGAAGGGAAACGAGGAAGGGGGAGCGTAAACACTTTTCCGGAAGGACGTGTACCTTGTGCTCATTTTTCTCTCTCCCGATGCGTATTAAAAAGAATTTAGTCCTCAGATTTACGGGCTCGTAGTTTATTCCTCTCAAATTTTTATCCAATTGGAGAGTTTGGAAACACGTTACATCGAATTGAAAACAGATTTCGTAAGATACGCTTTCCAATTTTTAGGATTTTCGATCTTGCAGCTGTGGACGAGATTGATTAATCGTCTCATGAGTTTAAAGAGTCTATCTAGAAGTGTGATTTGAAATTAGATGAGAATAAAACGAAAAAAGAGAAATATATTATAGACGGTTAAAATGCTTGGATATTTGCGCCTTGAAATTTCTGTATCTCATTTTCGTGGACACGGTATTTCGTGCTAATGTTAATTGATTAGAGGTTTGTCAATCCTCGCGGTCCTTTGTTTCACGTCCAATTAATTCCCACTGTTTGTCCGGAGAGAAAATTGCGAAGAGGGGCACAGCCCGAACGCGCCGTGTCTTCCCCAATTAATCGATCGGTCTGCCGTTTAATTAGGTGGCTTGTTAACCAAAGTGTCTTCGTTAAAATATATTTACCGATATTAACGCTTATCCGTACGGTCGCCAACGTGCCGCAAAATTAAAACATTGTCAACATTGGTTTCCGCGGATCCGATTCACAATCCGTTCTTCTACAGAGAACGATTCTCTCGAGAGGAGGGAGATTTGAAATTTTATAAAGCGATCCCCTATGTCTCGTTAGAAAATTTTCAAATTATTAATAATCCCAATTTGAAAGTCGATACAATTTTGAATTAGATAGCATGAGATAAAATTCTCCAAATTCGATATCTTTTATACATATATAGAAATGATTGAAATATTTTGCACACAATGTCCTGATATCGCCTACATAATCGATAATAAAAGTCATCGAACCGTATATCGAAATGGATGATTCTCTGAAACATTGTCATCGCGAAAGGAGAAACTCGTGTTCGTTCCAACGAAAAAGGGTGGTAAAATGGGAAGATGTGGCTGGAATTTGTGAAAGAAACGAAGAAAGAGAGTTTCGTTCATCGTGCAAATCATGGTGACGAATCGAAGGGCGGCGCAGCGGAAACTCTCCCTCATGGAAGGGGTGAAAGGAAGAAGGGTAGGTCGGTTAACAGTTGGGCTATGGGACGGTATCGAAAACCACGGGCGTCAAACTCGAGCGGCGATTAATCTTAGTCTCGCGCAAACATCGATCCGGCTTTGTATACAGGAATACGTAATGTCGAGGGGTTGCCCTCCAAACTTTTCGTCCAAACCTTCAACTCTTTTAACGAGACCTCTCTCTCTTTCTCTGTTTCTCTTTCGTCCATTTTATCAACGATACGAATATACGTATAGTCGGCCAGAAAGAAATCTTGATCTCGAGTCTCACGCGAGTGCTAATAAAATCCTAATAAATCGTGTCGATCAAAATTTTATGGCCTCGTGTATATTATTCCTATGGATAGAAACTTTCCCCTGTATTTTCTGCGAATCGATCGACTTCTCATTGGCGAGATGATGATGCAGGAAAATGGAGAATCGATCTTTAATTATTTTGAAAATAGGGAGGAACGCGACAGGCGTTGCAAGCACGCGCCCTATTGGACGGGTTTTTTCCAATACACTCTTCGTCCAGCTTTTTGTCGCTTCGAAAAAAAAAAAAAAAGGGGCGAGCTTTTGTAGTTACAAATTCGAAACGAAGAAAGGTAAAACCGAGCCGGTGGCCTCGTTGCCATTCGGATCGATGCAACTTGATTAGCCGGGTCGGCTTTGAAACCAAACAGCGTTCCCGAACAGTTTGACGATACGAGATTTCCCCGTTGTTGTGAACGAAACAGGCCGTGTGGTTTTTTCTTTCTTTTTTCTCTCTCTCTCTCTCTCTCTCTCTCTCTTTCTCCTCTCCCGTAAAGCAGGTAAAGGCGTGCGTGGAAGCCCCGCTTAATGCTCTTACGATGTAACCGGTACGCTGTGTAATCTCCGTCGGGAAGACCTAGCAGGGCCTATCTGTCTTTATCTTGAAAGTTGGCCGTGGTTTCTAGACGGGGAGAAGGAAGAGAGAACTTTGACCGATTCTCCTCGAGATCGATCGATCTTCTTTTCTTTTTTTTTATTACGCCATCTGAAGGAATCTGCTGCTATTCTGAATATCAACTTTCGAGAAGAATTTTCGTTTCTTGTAATTATGGGAATGGCGGCAATGCAGAGAGGAAGAGAACTTTGTTTCTTCTTCAAAGGAGAACCGGTTTTATATATAAAATTTTCTTATTAGCTTTCGATTCTATTATTTCTATAGTTTAAAATATAAAAAATAATCTTCTATAAAAGATCTTCTATAGTTTTGCAAAGGGTTAAACCTGCGAGAGGAGGAATTACTTCCAATTATAAAATTTCCGGATATCAAACTTTGGTTATAATTTATTTTCTATCATATTCCTCTTGATGAGGATATCTTGATGTTGTAAATTTAATATATCGAGAGGCCGATCAATTGTATGAATAACGATGATCCATTTCGAAAGATAAATAAGAATGAAGATCGAGTAGCATCGGGTACGTGCATTTTTTTATCCTCCCCTTTTTCGAGAATGGAATAAATGCATGTAATGGCGATCCCGATATACGTATACTCGCGATGTATCGGCCCCGGCCGGAAGCCACAGCCAACGGGGTATATCGATCTCACGAGAGAGAGAGAGAGAAAGAGAGAGAGAGAGCGCGGGCCTCGTGTCGCGAGCAATTTGTAGCTTTGAATTATTTCGAGCCTGTGCCTCTGGCAATCGAAGTGATCGGCCGGCCATTTTGAAGAGAGGGGTGACGGTATCGCAGGTTCCATCAAGGTCGTCCCGATACTCGTGCTTAATCGCGCCTCCTTATCGACCTCTTATCTCTCGCCATTATCGTCTCGTGAAATGCTACGTTTCCCAACTGGAATTGTATTCATCAAAGGTAAAGGTTTTAATTTTTGGAAGATTATGACTTCAAAATTGCCTCATTCCATTCCATCCCGCGTGTAATGAAATTATATTTGATTTTTTCGAACTGTTTCAAAAGCGTCCGATTTTTCCCGAATTCTCCTCGCGATCGAATTTCAATTTTTTGGAATTTTGGAACGGCAATTGTGAATTCTATCCCGATTTCGCCAACTTTCGATAATAAAATTCCTAATTTAATATTGGAATTAATTCTGTAATTCAAGGGAGATGGGCCTCGAACGATGATTAATCACATCGATTAATTCAACCGGAACTGAAAAGAAAATTCTTCTTTCGAAAAATTCCAACGTTTCGTTATTTTCAACTCAAAGGAAAGCCAGACATCGAAAAACAGGGAGGAAATCTTTGAAATCGAGTCGCCTCGGAAAGAAGATGGAAGAAAAGAGGAAGGAGGCGAGAAACGGTATAATGGCAAAGAAGATTCGCAAGAAGGAGGAGAGCGACGCGAAGTGGGCTGTCCACGCAATATAATCGAGACGCACGCGATAATGGAAAACAGGGGGAGAATTGACGCGAAGAGAGAGAGAGAGAGATCACCGTTGGATTGGATTCCGCGACTCGTTCGGCCATTGGCCCTTTCAAGGAAGATTCGATCAGATCAGGACAGGTTGCTCGAACCGGTGGTGGTCAACCAGTTGGCGCGTACTCGAGTATCTGATGAAACGTTTACGGTTTACGGAATCTACTCGCGAAATCGGGATTTAATAGAAATCCATCCCCAATCTCTTCGTAAATCGAGGAGGGGGCGCGATTTAACCGTTTGCCCGTTGAACGAAGAATAAACGTTGGCTGTTGGAAACCGGCTGAATTGTGAGTGTGTTTGTGTGTTTGAAATGCCATTGAAAATTCGCGGCGAAACGCGCGGCAATAAAATTAACGAAGAGAGAGAGGGGCGCGCGTGTGTACAGAAATTGGTATAGAAAATTGGGGGGAAGGAAGGGGGTTGTTTCACTCGGTCGGTCGGTCGGATTCAAAGGATCCGCAATCTCGGCCAGTGGCGCGCAATTTCGATGGAGTAATCGCCAACTAGCATTTTTAGAGACGTTTCAGCGGCTTTTTTCTTTTTGGGGTGGGGGGGATAAAAAAAAGGGAAGGGGGAAAGAGAGAGGAGATGTAAAGTAGATATTCCGGATTTCGGAAACGATTCGACGTGGCTTTTTTTTTTCGAATGGTTCGACGGGAGGGAAAGGAAGCGGGAGAAAATTTTATTTTCCCCGATCTCGGCCACCCACCGGATCAACTTCTTCCCCCTCCTCCCGTTAATCTCGTTCGAGGAAACGATCGGGGCCACGCAAACGATCGGGCCGCCAATCGATTCTTCCAACCCGTAACACCCGCGACAAATCGAAGCAATCGCGGTTTTCCTACGTGACCGATCGTAAAGTCGAGATTGCCGCCAGATATCGCGGATCGATCCTCGATTTCCCCCGAAATTTTTATTCGTTTCGAGGCATTCGAGGCGCGAATAAAAGAAGAAAAGAAAAAAAGAGAAAGAAAGCCACCCTTCTGCCCTTTGTTTCGCGACGAACGGCTTTCGATCAAACTACTCCTAACTCGAGTCGATAATTAAGGGATGAAAAAGAGTGGAAATCTTTCGAAAGGATCGAAAAATTTCGCACGGGCAGCGAAAAAAAAAACAGGAAGATTATCTAACGAAATGAAATGACGATGGAAAAAGAATTGGAAAATTAATGGACGCGCTCGATCGCGCTAGAATTCGTTGCTGGATCGATCGGGATCGAAGAGTTTTTAATCGGAAGCCGTGTGCGGGAAAGTCTGCGGGACGAAAAATTAATTTTCCTTGGATCGCGTTTACGAGTCTGTCCGCCTCGGTCACGGACTTAATAATATCGTAATGGCGGACGTGGTTGGCGCGTCATTAAAAGTGGCGTCACGGCATCGTGTCGTCGCCGACTTTTCGTTCGTTCGTTCGTTCGTACACGACTTAATCCCGGACCAATTTCCCGGAAATTAACGTGACGCGGAATTCGTGGGTCGTTCATCTTACATCACCGATAAAGCCCCGCGTAACGTTTTGATCTCTTGGGGATGGACGTCGATGAACGTGGCTCGAAGAGTAGATTCTTCTCCTCTCCCCCTTTTAATGGAGAAAATCATCCCGTTGGACGTCCCGTGAATCGAGCCGGTGAATTTATATGGGCATATCGATACGTTTTAAATTGGAGATGGATTATTAAGGCAATTTATCTTTCTCGTTAAACCTTGCAACGCGACAGCTTCGACGGTGACAGTCGGATGTTATCGGGTCGGATTTCTATCCCCCCGTGACAATTAATTATCGATTTTATTTCGTTTCCACGTACGTGTAGGAGGATGAAAAAAATTTGTCCCGCATCGATTAATTTTCTCCCCTTTTCGAGAAACCGATCGATAAATCATTATCCCATTGACCTGCAATTTCTCTTTCTCCGATCGATATTCTCCAATTCTCCCGAGAATGGGAATAGAAACTTTATCCGTTTCTCTAGAAAATCTTTTTCTTATGCGTGCTCGATAAAGACGATCTGTGGGCGAGGAACTTTCAGAAAAACTCGCAGAGAGTGAAAAAAAAAAAAAAACGTGCGTGGATCCCTCGCGTTTCCAACGATTGGGGGGCGGTGGCCTGATTTTCATGGTCGACCAGTCGGGAGATGGATCAGGTATAACCCCCTCTTGGTGTACACCCCCTTTTCATAGGTGACCGTGCACGAGCGTTCGTTATAGCGTGGAGAGCTGGCTGTGACGGGGAGATATGTCCGCTGAATTTCACGATCGCGTGATTTTACACTTGGATGCGGATGGTAAAGCTCCGTTGCTCGGCCGGAAGAAATGCTCGAAAAATAAATACGGAGGATTAACGGCCCGATTCTCCGAAAATATATACATATACGTATATTTTTTGAGGCGAAATTGCGAAATTGTTTGCACAAAATCCACTCACTCTCTCTCCAACAACGTCTGAACGCTACGTTCCAAAAGCTACGAGCCTCGTCAATCAAACGAACTCGATCTTCCCTTTTTTCTCGAGACTCTCGAACGATTCTCCCCCAATTCTAACCACTTTCGATAGAAAATTTTAACCGTTGATAATACGAGATAATGGATCGATTCGAAGCTGGTGTTACGCTGAGAATTAAACGAGGAGGAGGGGTATAATCTAGCCAAGGATCTAGCCGATTCCCGACCTCGACTAAAATATACCGTGAATGCACGGTCAGTGATTTCTAATCGGCGGCCGAATCAATGGGCGGCCGGTTTATCAACCGTGAGACGCAAACCGTGGATAACCTATCCCCCCCTCTCCCCTATAACGAACGTTCTGTCGCGGTGGCGGACAGAGACATCGACGCGGAACGCTCGATCCCCATTTCCGGCCGCACGTAGCGGAAGTTTGCCGCGTTCCACCTGCGCCCCCCCTCCCCATTCATCCATGATCGGAGGGGGGACACGATGATAGCGGCGGATGATCGGAGATCGGACAACGGGGTCCGCGGTTTCCTTTCGAATCGATGAATCGGTTCGCCGGTTTCTCTCTGGAAAATTGACCCGGATTCCGTCTCCGTTATGGAGAAGGCTCTAATACGATCGAGCACGAAAATATTGGGGAGATTATTTTATTATATCGTTGAAAGAATGGAAGAGAGGAGGGAAAGAAAGAATTGGAAATAATATAATTGGCGAGCAAGTTGAAATTAGCTTCCCATCGGTGAAGAATCGATCGTTGTTTATCAGAGTTGATTTATCAGGGGGAAGAATGAGACGTGGGGTGGAAATTGAGGCGATCGTGGATGATGGCGGTCGATTCGTGAAAAAAAAAAAGAAGAGTTGCGAGGGAATTCTGTTCGTTCACCGCGAGCTCGTAATTTGTCATCGAGCCGCGACGTGTAAATGCGCGTTCGTCGAGAAGCCGCGGGAGCCGCCCCTTCCACGAGTTCTCGAAAAAAAAAGGAAAGGAAAGGAAAGGAAAGAAAGAGCGTTCCAAGGGAGGGGGGGTGATTAATTCGCTTTTTCGGTATCCCGTTGAAATCTTGCGCGCTCGACGCCCGCCATTGTTACAGTCGGATGATAAAGAGAGAGGGGAGGAAGAGCGATGGATCGTGAGGGAGATTTGACGAAGAAAGCGACGTCTTCCCCCCTTGGTCGAGGATCGATTCGTCCTCGAGAATTCGGGTCACCGGGTGTCATTTTTTTTTAATGGCTCCGTTCTATTTTTCTTTTTTTCTCTTTTTTCTCTTTCTTCGAAAGTGAGATTGCGAGGGAAGGGAACTCGTTTGTTTTTAATTCGCTCTTCGCAAATTGTTAAGAGATTTCTTAAATACTTTCGTATCTCCTTTGTTTATCTGGAAGGTGTAGGCGAAAGAGATAAAAGAGGAAATGACTTGAAATCTTTATTTATTTATTTATTAGCTACTCTTTCGTGTGCTGTTGAAAAGTTGTGCGAAAATTTTAAAAATTCGAAAAATTATATCAGTTATAACAATTATATTCGGCTTTCAAAGAAATACCAAGCTTGAAGAGAAGCGAGAATTCTATACACTTTATAGTATAGAATTTCCTAAAATGTTAATCCCATTTTCCAACAAATCTTTCCGTGCTCTTCTCGTTTTCCTCGTTATTCTAACTGTTTCAGAGATATTTGCATTTCTTTTGCATCGGACGAAAAATCCAGAAGAAGGAGGAAATCGCGTTCGAATCGATGGCAACAGGCTGCCACCGTTTTTCTTTCTTTCCTTTTTTTGGAAAAAATCATTTTAATCGTAATAAATTCATCGTGGAAACGGTTTTATCCAAAGGGAATCTTTTTATCGCATTATGACCCGTGAATAATAAACGGTGACGCCACTAGTCACATTAACGAGCGTTAAATGCATTTATAATGGCGCGTATGCCTCAAATTTTCCCATCGCTGAATTTGTTATTCCGTCATCGTGCTCGGCCGGATGTTGCAAAAGAGAGGGAAAATTATCGAATTAGGGGATACATTGTACATTTTGTCGATTCTCCATATTTGCCCTTTTCCCTCAAATTTTCCCCCCCCTCCCCAAAATCGTTTAATTTATCGTTAGATTGATCTCGAGGGCTTATCGAGATCGGGCGAAAAAGAGGCGGGAATTTCGAAAATGAGTATCGGCGGTTACGCGCGAACATTTCGCGGCGTTTAAACATAGCCATTTTAGCGCTATTTTAGTTCGGCCGATTCGAAATCGATTCGAAATATAAATTTTCAGTTAATTCGTGTCGGCCGATTAAAAGCGCAGAATTTTCCGAGCCGTGAGGAGGGAGGGGGAGATAAATTATGGTAACTCGATACGCGGCCAACGTTGCATTCCCACCGCAAAAATCGGCGGGGAAACGGTCGGAAATTAATCGTGATTTGTGACGTGAAATTTTTCACCGTTGTTTTTTCAATTGGTTAATCTATCGAAGATTACCGTTATCGTTTAATTAATTTAACGTTAAAAATTTAATACAATGCAAACTCGATAATCTAAAATTTCTCCTCTTCTTTTTTTCAATTTTTCAATTCGATTGGAAAAAAAAATATCATCATCATATTCCTAAATATTTCTAAATACTTCAATACTTTCTCACCTTCAAAAATTCTTAAAAATCGTAAATGGTGTAATACTCGACCTCCTTGTCGTTTTCTCCATTCCAAGAAGTGATTTAGAAGATGCTCGATTTAAAAAAGAAAACGTTTAAGTCGTTATTAAAAATTTAATACAATGCAAACTCGATAATCTAAAATTTCTCCTCTTCCTTTTTTTCAATTTTTCAATTCGATTGGGAAAAAAAAATATCATCATCATATTCCTAAACTTCAATAATAATTTCTCACCTTCAAAAATTCTTAAAAATCGTAAATGGCGTAATACACCTCCTCGTCGTTTTCTCCATTCCAAGAAGTGATTTAGAAGATGCTCGATTTAAAAAAGAAAAGAAGAAAAAAAGCGTTTAAGTCGTTTAAGAAACGACACGTTCGACAAGTTGAAACTTGCTTTCCCATCGTCGCTTATCATCCCGATCGACGTATCCGTAAATCTTGGATAATGGGGGACGCCAAGTTGCGGTAAACTGGAAGCATGGCGTAACACACGCCACGTTGTCGAATTCCTTTACATCCGTAAAGATGAGTTAAACCGATTGGATCGCGCTGGTGTTGTAGGAGGCAGCTGTTCCCGAAGGATAAGCACGTTTCCAGGTTATCCGAATCCCAGTTATCGTAAATTCGGGGAAAAACTCTACAACTGTATTACGCCTCAAGTTTCTCCCTCTCGATGCTGGCCGTTGTCGGGATACGCGGTCGTTGTTCAGAGGCAACCCGTTTAAAACCCGCTTAACTCGGGGAGGAAACAGATATTTCATATTGAAGTCTTTTCTTTTCTTTTTTCTCTTTCTCTCTCGCTCGCTCTCTTTATCGAACGAATAATGACGAGCTCTTTCTCGCGAGATATCGAGCAAAAGGATTAGACGGATTACAGGAGGAGAATCGATATATACGTATATATAGAGGTTACTACATCTCACTGTCGAGATGTACGAATGGACAGACACCTTCTCCAATTCGTATTGAATTTGCCACTCATTCGAATTGAATGGCGCGACAATCTATTCTATCCAATCCATCGATCATTTTATCCGAAATAATAATTGGATTTCTATATATATATATACGTAGGTGGGAAGGATTTTTCTGAGAAATAAGAGAGCCTCGTTAGGCCATGAATAATTTCATTTGGAAAGTGTGTAACGAGAAAATCGTGCAATCGCGAACTGAGCTTTCTAAACTCGTGTCAATAATCTAATATTCTTAATCAAAATTAACGGCTCTCTTTTTTCAATTTTCCTCTTTTCCTCTCCTGGCCAATTACTTCGAATGCTTTTTTGCGATCGAAATCACGATGCTCCGCGAATTAATATTCGAATGCTCTGGAAATCGTGTTCGTGATCGCATAACTCTCGAGACATTGGAGATGTAATAAGAAATAGGATCTCGTTTCTTGCGTGAGATCAAGCTGTGGATTAATCTACAGCTTGTTTCGTTTCGATATAGTTAACAAGATTGAGAAACACGGAGAAATCTATTTAGAGGAGAGAAATTGTGCTAGATGGAGAGTCGTGAAGATGTATCAAGGGTTGTGTTGGATTAAATAAATCTTTTTAAATAAAACGATCTAAAAATTGTTGCTGTTTCCTGATTAATAATGACGTTGAAATTTAATTTCGCGATTCGACACCAAAGTTCCGAATTTTTTCCGTTGTTTTCTCGAACGTTGGAAAAAGGATAGAGAAGAAAGTAAAAAAAAAAGAAGTACAGATTGGATAAGCGAGGAAACATTAAAAACAGAAAGGCGGAAAATTCAATCTCGATATAACTTTGAAATAGGAAAATGGCGAGTAGGAGAATTAAACGAATCGGATAAATCGGGTAAAAGAATGAGGATCTAAAGTAATGGTATATTGAAATTTAATCCCGATACGGCTATCTGCACAGTGTCCACGATGAGTATCCGAGGTTTCGAGGACGCGTCGAGGTTGAAAGGAATCGATATTCGCGAGGAGAGAAAGGGAGGGGAAAGAAAGAAAAAAAAGAAAAAGAAAAAGAAAAAAAAATGGAACGATAAGTGGGCGGAGCGTTGGAAGTCACGGTCTTCCCGGAATGGAAGAAATAAGATTCGCGTGCCTTTTATCCTCGAGGAGATAGAAAAACGAAAGAAGAAAACACGGGCGAATTCATCGGTTATTCCGCCTGATCGGAATTCCACGGACCGAAGTCGTGGCGGCGGCGATGAGCTTTCGCTTCTTCCTTGTAAAATCCAAGGAATTGTATCGCTTGTATGCTTGGAAATCGAAAGGAGCAGAATGGATGGAGAGACAAGCCGAAAGTATGAGATTCTTACTGATCGTTCATTCGATCGTTAACTGCATAATTTTCACAATTATTCCTCCCAATTATTCCAAGTCCCCGCGTCACGCACGATTCGCAACGGGCGAGCAGTCCGTTGGAGGCGAAGAGAATATTCGAGAGGAACGTTCGACAAAGAAAGAGCCGGGGGGACGTTTAAATCTCTGTTCGAACAAAACGCGGAGAGATAACCCAGGGGGAGTGGGCCAGCCCTAATTGCGAGATAGCGGCGCGACGCGGCGGCGGATGCGAAGATTATGTGGAGCACGTTTGAATCGTAAAGAGGACAAAGGGAACGGCGTGTCCTCTCTCTCTCCGCATTGCGGTAATTCAGTTTTCGACCACACCTCGGGGACCAGATTTTCAGAAGAATTTCTCTCGATGAACTTCTTCCCCCCCTTCCAAAAGATTCCAAAAGAGGGGAAAGTGTCAACATGCTCGAATACGTGTTCCACGAGATACGCTTAATATCTTCGATTCGATATATTTCGACGATGTCTTAAGTTAAGATCGAGTACAAAAAATCCAAGTGCAAAAGGATATCGAAGAAAATCCAGTTACCTTTCGTGGATGAAACAGGGATGATATTTGTACAAATTTTTTTATTTAAAAAAGTGTATAATGTAAAATAGTGGCGAAGAAAAGGGAAACAATTTCATCGTAACAATAAAACACGCCTCTCTGCTATTCGACGTTTCCTCCACCGCCGCGAAAACTGTCGAGCGTATTTTTTGAAAAATTAGAATTCTGTTTCGAAGCGTTGTTGTCGTTGTTCGCCGAGCGTGGATCGATCGATCATCTCTCAAGTTTCTCTTCTCTACGTAAGAATAGGAATGAACGAGAGAGAGAAAGAGAGAGACGAATCTGGCGAGAACTTGGAAAGAACTGCCCTTTAAGTCGGATTAAGGGAATGAATATTAATAGTTCGCGGGGGAAGTTGACCTCTCTCTCTCTCTCTCTCTCTCTCTTCTCTCCCGTCGATGAAGTTGCTCGTTAAAAAGGAATAATCGAGCAACCAGGAATGGAGGAACCAGGTTTGGGACGAATATTTTTCTCGTTTCTCTCTCGTTTCCCCCGCGTTCGTTTCCGCGGAAAGTATTTGAAACAACGGGGAAATTTCGAGCGCGATCGCTTTGTTGCGATTCCCTACTCACGATTGTGGCGGCAGCCGCCGTAAACAGGAGTGGATATTCTCCTACGGCAGCGTCGTAACTTTTCCTTTGACCCAACTTTTCATTCGAACGTGAAAAAAAAAAAAGAAAAGAATCGTTGCACTAAAAGGCGCGACTAAAAGGTGCGTTAAAAGACTCATTAAACGTTTAAAAAAGGAAAAGAGAAAAGAGAAACAGTCAACGTGAAAATCGGTGGACGGATGCAAGACACGAGGCTCGTGGGTCCAGTTTCCTTCCATTCAGCTAAAAACCTTTTTTCACAGCCTTGTGAATAATTAAGGCTAAATAATCGATACTTGACCCTTCTGCGACGATTAGACGCGCTCTTTCGCTATTCATTGACCCTCCGTTTACGATCACTTTCGTATCTTGATATCCATGAAATAGTTATTCGATGCTCGGATTTTGAAGAAAGAAAGAAAATGAAAAGTAAAGAACACGATAAAATTATATTTCAAACGATTTTCTCATATATAAAGAATTCTTTTTACTCAAAGGATCGTCCATCATCATCATCATTTCTCCATCACAGACAAATAAATTGGAAACCGCATGATTTATTCTCACTCGTAAAATGTGCATTTAATCCATTTAAAATTCAACAAACGGAATAAACAATGCCGAAGGAGGAAAATGGCGGCGGACAGAGAAAAAGAGAGAGAAAGAGAGAGAGAGATAGGTCTAATAACGAAAATGGAATTCGAAGGTGAGCATCGAATCCCGCGTTAATCGTTTTCATCCAATTAAGAAGCGGCCTTTTTTTCTTTTTTTTCATTATTTTAAGAGCGACGCCGTTCTTCTCCGCCGTTCTTCGAGCTGATCGAACGAGTCGCCGGAGTCGAGTTGCACGCCGGATCGTTTATATCGGCGCCATTTTCCAACCCGTTTAATCCCGGTAATGCGAAACAGTAAGGTATCCGCGAGAGAGAAATCGGGCCAGCTATCCGCGCAAACTGTTTTACGGTGTCGCCGCGTCGTTTCGAGAGCTCGATAGGTCGAATGGCCCGTCGAGGGCGGACGCCCAAGGAATTGCATTTGAAATTGTAATACCTCTCTATATCCTTTCTTCCTCCCTTCTTCGTTTTTTCCCTTTTCTTTTTTTTTATGGATCCTGGGAAATACGAGATTTTTCTTTCGTTTCCGCTTGAATTTCCTCCAGTTTCCGTATATATGTGCATATATACATGTATATATATATGTAGGATTGTATAGGTTCGATGAGCAGTCGCGTGATTTACTCGCGAGTTAAAAGAATGAGTTTAGAGAATCTGAAGGTTTAATGCGACGTTGAAAAATAGAAGAGGATTCTCTATTTCTATATGGATACGGAATTTTTGATACGCGAAATAATCATAGGACGTGTAAGTGCAAATCTAAAAAAAAATGGCGGTATTAATGGCGACGCTCGTATTGCACACTCTTGTGCAAATGGAAAATTGAATACTTGGAAGCTGGTTTTTTTTTAGAGAGGGAAGCAAATGAAGCATGGAAATAAATGTCATCTATGTTGAATTCGTTAACCTTTGAACTATGATATACGAACATATAAACGAATCGACTTCGTCCTAAGAAACTCCTAAATTCTTTTTCGAAAAAACTTTTAACATTTATCCTTGATAATCTTGGAGAGAAAATTAGATTCGTCGGCTCTTCGCCCATCTTATCTTTCCCCCATCGATGGGGAAACACGCGAAACCATCGACGAAGACAATCATCCAAGATGTAAAATTGGCAAATTTGGAGAAATCGTGGATTTTTAATCTTGGATACGAAACGATTCGGCGTGAAAAATAGTCGAAGGGTATCCGCAGGACGGGCAAAGGACCCGTAAGATCCTTCTAAATACCCGGCTCAGAGTCTCGTAAAACCGCGGATCCGACGTTTGTTTGGAAGTAGGGATGGCCGGCTTGTCGCGTGGTCGTTGCCTAATCGTGCCTCTAATCCATCGTGATCGTGGCTTGGTGATCGGCCGCCTTCCAGGATTAGCCGGGAAGATTAATCGATCGGCAGCACGCGATTCGTAGCCTCCTACAGCCGTGACCAGATCATTTGCTACCTTTAATTTTCTTAACTTTAAATCAACGATTCTCGCGAATTTAAACATGCGTATCTTCCAAAAAGATATAACGAGAGCGTCCAATTTTCCATTTCTCTCGCTAAAATTTTATTTATTTATTATTTACGACTTTAATTCTTTGCACTCATGGAAAACATCCACCCTCTCCTCCCAATATTAATTCGTTTGTGCATTAATTTTATATTTAAAATCAACGATCCTCCATTACTTACGAAAATTTTCTCGTTATTATTATTTTTGAATACAAAGATGCATATCTTGCAATGCAAGAATATGCAATATGTGTTTGTCGAAACATATCGTCGTGCATTAAACCTTAGAGGAGGGTAGATCCGTGGAGAAAAAGTCGCAGAAGTGCAGCAACAAGTCTTAAACTGAGGAACCAAGTATATCGGGAATAATACGTTAAACTCACCCCTTTCTCTCTGTCTCTCTACGAGAGAGGGTTTGTTAGCGCGAAATTTTCGATCTCTCCCTCCTTTCCTCTCGTTATCGTTTACTTATTGTTGTTGAGGTAAGCACGCTACTCGAAACGGAAATTTCGCGTAATTGCGACGAAACGAAGAAGGAACAGGAGCAAAAACAAACAAGTGAAACCGTGTTTACGATCTTGCTCGCGTCTGTCGATCCCGAACAATATACCTTTCCAGTTCCCAGTTTCGACTCGTTACAAGGAACGAAATGGCGCGTTTTTCGCCACGATTTTCCTACCGTGAACACACACCCTTCCTCGCTGTTAATTCCTTTCCGTAAATTCTCGCGCCTCCCCCTCTGGGAGGAGGAACAATGCGACGCGTCGAACACGCTCGCGCGGAAGACGGGAAGAGGCGGATAACGAGGCGGCGGACAATCGGCGGAGGAAACAGCCCAGCTGTTTCAAGAAATTACGGAATCCTCCGCGATAGCCCCGAGCTCCTTTTCCTTTCCTTTTCATTCTTTTTTTTTTTCCCCTCGCAGCAAGGAAACGAGTTTGGAAAATAAGGAGGCGAAGAGGAAGGAGGTATAAAGTACGATGAGAAGGTTTTTTATCTTTTTAAGAAGGAGGGAAAATTATTAACACGAAGGAGAAGCAAGGAGGAATTATGCTCGTTCAATGGATGAGATTTAATTCTTTCTTTTCGAGAATAAATTTTATCGGTGGCTTTTGTTTCTGATTAATTGTTAAAACGAATATAATGGACTTCGTTCTCTCTCTCTCTCTTTTTCCCTCTCTTCGTTAATCGGTCCCCGTGGTTTTGCGAGGATAAACGAACGGTTAATTCGAGGATATTATTTATGGGCCGTGAATGAAAATAAAACTCCTCGTTTAAATATAAAATCTAGATCTAGGGCTAACGCGATATTATATAATTAATGTACGTTAATTATTCAGAGAAGCTGCGAATTAATGGAGGAAAATAATTTTTGCCTCCGCGAGAATCGTTGAACGAACATCGATATATATATATATATATATAATCTGGACGGGATTCAAAGGTAGACGTAAACCGTGCCAGAAAGTATTCCTTTTCGATTAAAAATTTTTCAAGGGAGGGAGGGGGGATCGTTGGTTAAAAGGAAGGATCGTTGAATCGTCTGGATTCTTTCGTCCTTTTCCTTTTCTTCTCCCTCTCTCTCTTTTTCCTTTTGCTTTTTATCCGAATTACTTGGTTCGACGAAGAGGGAGAAACGCGAACTCGCGGCTCCCTCGGGACTGCGCCACGATATAGGATATAGCCGGGAAATTTATGGACGCTAGCCAACCGAATGCGCAAAACACGGACGCTGCAAGCTTAGGATTTATCGTTCTGTGGTGTTTCATTCCGCCTTCTTCCTCCTTCCGAAACCTACCTCTCCATTCTATCGATCCCAAGCAACGATCGAAAATACCCTTGCCTTATTCCTCAAGATTCGACGAAAGGTGATGAACTATTTTTTTTTCTTTTTCCAAGTTATGAATTTGGTTAAATCAAAGGTTAAATCGATAATGCGGATCGCGGCCATTAAACCTGTTATTATATCTCATCAATCTTTCGGAAAAATTGCAAGGAACAAAGGATAATAGGTTTAGAAATTCGTCTCTACCCCTCAATTTTTGAGAATGGGATTTCGAGGGAAATGAGCATGCCGAATGAAATAAATTATCCTTTCCTCCTTTGTTCGATTAAATTCGCAGAAATCGTCCGCCTCTCCGTCTGCTAAAATGCGATATTACTCCTTCTAGGTAGAGGAAATACTTAATATCTCTTTCTATTCTCTCTTGCTTTAAGAACCTGACCGTTGCCAGAATCAATTCTTAAAAAAAAATTCTTAAAAAGCCACACGTGTCCCGACGAGAGATCAAGCATCCGAATCGCGGACGCAAGCCACTCGATCCGTTTAAGCCTATTCGTCTCCATCCGTTATCCACCGAATCTGGGAATCGACTCCTCTGATTTCCCCACCTCTTCCTGTTTTTTTTCCCCCAGAAACCTCGTCGTGATACGGATAAATCGGTTGACGTCTCGCAAGATGGAACATGGTGTCGACAAGGAAGGGAACAAGGGGAGCGATGGAGTTTTATTGTCGGTCGACGAGCGAGAGAGAGAACCTTCTTCTTGCCTGTCTTGCATTAAATTATACTCCCTCTATTCCCTTTTTACGTCCTTTTTATACAGCTGAAGACTGTATAAACAGGCGAGCCTCCGATTCCGTGACGGTTCCTCGAACGGGAATCGAACACGCTCCTCCTTGTCGAGAACAGGTTGCGAAAACCAGGCAGAACGAAATTTCCCTTTGAACAGTGACGGGTGACAGAGAAGAAAAGGGCGAGAGAGAGAGAGAGAGAGGGGAGAGGGTGTAAGACGAGGGACATTTTACTACCAGGCAACTGATATGTAAATGAGAGGAAGAAGAGGGAGAGGAATATCCGCGTCTGGAAAGGAGGACGGTCCTGGCTCCGCCACCTCCTTTGTTCGCGTGCTCGACATCCGTTTCCAGCCCTCAGACATCTCCAACACCCTCGGTTAACCGGGTCTAGCTGAACCAAGCTTCGTGTACGTTCTCGTGTTTGATTTACGCTCGCGGTTCGCGTAACACCGCGGAATCGCGTTACGATCTCACCCTGCTTTTCCAGTAAATTCTCTTTTTTTCCCCTCTTCTTCTTCTTCTTCTTACCGGAGAAGAAGGAACAATGGAACGGAAAAAAGGTTTCGTTTCCTCTTGGAAAAATTTCTTATATCGTAGAGAAAATGGAAAGACTGCGGTGTTTCTGCTATTTTTCGTCTCGAAATTTTCTTTCTTCTTCGAAAAATTAAAAATGCTAGTTAATAATTTTCTTATATGTATCTTATAATTCGAGAAATTCGAGAATTGTAAAAATTGCTCGTGTCTTCGCGAAGAAGAGGACACGAAAGATCTCGATCTCTTGGTGATCCAAGTGAAATTGCACGTATCGCGATGCTCGAAATCGTAGAGAATCGTCGACGATTCCATCGATGCTCCAGATCTCCGTTCCATTCATCCTTTAATCTCTTGGTTCATCTCGTTGATATTATTTCAGACGAATCGATCTCCATTTCTTATCTTTCCTCTCTCGTTTAAAATTTCGACTCTCCCCGATCGCAAGAAGAATTTCGATCGCAATTAGAAAGAATTTGCCCGATTCGTCATCGGCGATTCAGCCGAAAATGGCCGCCAATCATTTTTCCTTTCGGTGTCGGGGACACGCTCGCTTTCGATCGCGCGAGCGAGAAGCCGATCGTTTTTCACGGGCGGGCGGAAACGTAATTCGTTACACTCGTCCCAACTGTTCCGGGTAGCGATGCGGCCGCGTTGAAATATCATTTATTGGCTAAACTTTGCCACCGGTGCCGGCCGGAGCCAGCTTATCGTAATCTGTACATTGTGCTTCACTCTCCTCGCATCCGCTCGATAACGAAACTTAATCCAACGGTCGATTACGTCGGTGAATTATAGATCTCTCTCTCTTTTTTCGAGGCCTTTCTGAAATATTCCTCGAAAAGTATTCTTTCATTTTCACTTTTGCATATATACATTTCGAATTTTGATCCTCGAATCCGTAGGATTTTTCCAGTTCGTCGATTCTTTCAATTAACACTCCACGCTTTTATTGTGTATATATATATACACATATACAATTTTATGTTTTCATTAATTAGTTTAATTTCGAACGGCATTTCGCATCAAGTACTTGAGACGATATATGTGTATATATAATAGGAATGGCGGAAAATAATTTCAGAAATGTTTATCAAAGTCTCGAGGCGAGGCCAGTTGGGTGACAATCGAGAGCTCCATTCGTTATTGCTGATATTTACATTTCTATATATTTGGAAATTTGTGTTTAAATACAATATATATACCTTCTTCGATTTTTCACATACACATATACGTATTTAACATTGAAAAAAGAAGCTTCTCGTTTCCCAAATCGTCTCGAGATTTTTGTTCTCCCATTTTTCTGGCAAGAAAAATCCCCTTCCCCCCCGATATCCCGCCGATTTCTCGTAATTCTTTGAAGGAGAAGTATCCTGGACCATTCTTGCACTGGATGCGGGGAATTTCGCAGAAAATTATTTTAGGGAGGGGAATTCTTTCGATGGTTGTATCGATCCGACGACGTTTCGATGTCGAGGCATTTTCTCTCCCCCCCCTCCTCTCCGGTTATTCTATTTCCTCGACGACCGCTTCCCTCGCCGTCGTGGATTTAAGCGAGCGCGCAACACGAATAAGTTGCGCGTAATTCACGGATAAGAAAACCGATCCGTCGGGGGAGGAAGTGTAGGATGGATGCCAAAGGAGTATCAGCGTCACGTGGAATAACATTTGTCGTGGAAATTTCGCGGCGGTAACGCGATGGAAACCGATCGAGCGAACGAAACCAATTTTTGGTGTGTATATATATATTTCTCTACCCGTCCGTTTCGTTTTCTTGAATTTCAAAAGGATTTGAATTTGTCGGGACAAGAGTTACGAGAATGAAATAATACATTTCGGGATCCGGGCTTTTTTCATTCTTTTACGCGTCCGATGACAATGCAGTTATGGAAGAATATCGATTTGTTTTATTTAAAAAAAAAAGAAGAGAAAGATTCTCGTTCAAAGGGTAGAAGATTTCATTAAGCTCAAGATTCGTGTATTTGATAAATGTTTCTTCTGTTTTGTTTTTCTTTTTTTCTTAAATTGTATCCAATGATACAATGTGGAATTGGAAACGTTTTACAATTTCCCTATTTATATCTATTATCGAAGCACGATAAATTCTCAATGGATCCAACAATAATTCGATCTAAAATTGCATATCCTATTTGCAATTAAATTAACACATCGGGACGACGATAAATTTACATAGATTAAATCCCAGTTTTTGGAAAAACTAAAATTCCTCCAACTTGGAAACATACGCAGGTATTGGAATCGTTATCACGCGAGGCAAAGGTTGGTACGTGCCTCATCGATCATCGGAATCAACATCGACCCTTGACTCTTCCTTTTCGGGTTTAACCCCCGCTGCCGAAGGTTACGTGTACTTGGCCGAGCGCCAAACCAACATGGCGTCACGGTTTTAACGGTTCGAAGCGATGGGATGAAGCGTGCTCGCCCGGCCAGATCCACAAACCCAGAAATCCGAATTTTATGCGCTTCCTTCCAATCTTCCTCCGGAAGGAAAGGGAGGGGAAAAAAGAAGGAGAGGGAGGGGAAAAATGGCGCGGATGGCCGAGGCGATTCTCCTCGAGGGTGTTTCGCGCGATCTTCACGCGTTTGTCACATCTTTTGGACGACGACGAAGATTCTGTGCACAAGGAGATCCGTCTCTCAAAGAGATTCGTACGTATGCTTAGAAAAATCCTTCTACGAAAGATAAGTTTTTTGGAAATTTTCCAAAGCGTTCTCCGAAAAACACTCCCTGAAGAACACTCCCTAAAGATGTATCGGGAGTGTTGATCGATCCAACCAAAGGAGAAGTTTATTTCGTTTTTAATGGAAACGAAAGTATATTGTTGCATTAATTTTTATATTCGCTTTTTTAAATTAGATATTTTTTTGTAATCTCTTGTACGAAAGATAAGTTTTTTGGAAATTTTCCAAAGCGTCCTCCCGAAGAACACTCCCTGAAGAATACTCCCCGAAGATGTACATGATCGGGAGAGTGTCGATCGATCCAACCAAAGGAGAAGTTTATTTCGCTTTTAATGGAAACGAAAGTATATCGTTGCGTTAATTTTTAGATTTGCTTTTTTAAATTAGATATTTTTTTTGTAATCTCTTCTACGAAAGAAATTTTTCAAAGCGTCCTCCTGAAGAACACTCCCCGAAGAAGTATATGATCGGGAGTGTCGATCGAACCAAAAGAGAAGTTTATTTCGTTTTTAATGGAAAGGAAAGTATATCGTTGCGTTAATTTTTAGATTTGCTTTTTTAAATTAGATATTTTTTTGTAATCTTTTCTACGAAAGATAAGTTTTTTGGAAATTTTCCAAAGCGTCCTCCCGAAGAACACTCCCTGAAGAACACTCCCTAAAGATGTACATGATCGGGAGAATGTCGATCGATCCAACCAAAGAAAAAGTTTATTTCGCTTTTAATAGAAAATATATCGTTGCGTTAATTTTTAGATTCGCTTTTTTAAATTAGATATTTTTTTGTTCTACTTTTACGCGGAAGAAAGGAAACGTTATGTAC
Source organism: Apis mellifera (assembly GCF_003254395.2). NCBI lineage: Eukaryota > Metazoa > Arthropoda > Insecta > Hymenoptera > Apidae > Apis > Apis mellifera. Next base: position 6,699,534 of record NC_037652.1, read on the forward strand.
CTAAAATTTCATCAATCAGTCGAGTAACACATTTTCACGGAAAAAATAGGGGTGTAATGGAGATTTTGAAATAACTGGAGGATAAAATTTTCCCCAGTTTGATAATTTCTCGCGATAATTTCCCACCCGGTTTATAATATTTCGAGCGTTCCACGCGGGAACGGAAGGGAGGAGGAAGCGCGATAAAGTTCGTTTCGAGTTTAACTCCAACCCCCTCCCCGAAAAATAGTAGAAGGTAACCCGGTAAACAATGGAATTTTCACCTGGCCTTTTCACGTGGCCAACGATTTCTCCTCGTCCCACGATTATTATTCTCGTTCTCGCGATCAGATCTCTCGCGAAAACGACTGACGTTGTTAACGATCGAAACGTTGTTTCATATATCCAAAACGGAGATCGATCCTCTTAAAAACGTTCCCCTTCCCCTTTCGTTATTATTATCGAAAAGATTGCAACTATTTTTGTTTTCTTTCTTTCTTTCTTTTTTTTCAGCCCACGTTTTCACGGAAGCGCGAAAGAGCGAAATATCCGAAAGTAATTGCCGTGAATTTTACACACGCTCCGCCGTTCTTGAAATTCTTCCCACGCCCGCGGGCTATTCACTATTTCGATGATCGATTCGTGTAGTTTCGAGCGTTCTTTTTCCCCCTCCCCTCCCCTCCCACCCTTTTTTCTCTCTTTCCTTTTTTTTTTTTTTTTATTCGAGGATAAAAGCGCGAAGAGGAGGATGGACCGTATGAACAACTGTTTCATACGAAATTCCGATAATCCGGCGCGAGTAATTCTGTTCGTAAACGATGTCAGGAGGATCGATGATCTTCTGGCAAGTAAATCCTGTGGAACCGGGATTAAGCGGATTATTTATTTTCGAAATTGTTCCGGAAGATATTTTTCTAAAAAAAATTCCTCCTTATATTTATCTCTCTCTCTCTCCTATTTGAGGTTCCATTGGGCAGATTGTATGTGCCCCAATAATCCGTCAATGATCGAACTCCTGCATATTTACAGGGGTCTCCAGTTTAAAGCGATTAATACGTTTCGAGCGAACGATGGAAACTTGGAAAAATCTGTCCGATCTGTCGAAACGAAAAAAAGAATCGAACTCGTGTTCAAATTTATTGACAAGGGAAATCGCGTTGTTCGCAATTTTTACGCGGAAACCTGTTTGTCTGTTTTCGGACAATTGGCTTTTAGCGCGTGACATGACTCTTCTTCCTAATTAAACACGGAAAAACTCTCCTCCCCACCGAGTTGATTAACCATCGAGGGAAGGGAGGGAAAAAGAGGAAGGAACGAGATAATTAATACGGGGGAGGGAGACGCTTTGGTTTGAACGATAAATAACAGCCGGGCTCTTGTCGTCGTCCCTCGTCGACGTCCATTTCACTTGCCTTCTCTCCCTTTTCCGTGTATATCGTTTCGTAACGAAACGAAATATCAAGGTGAAAGAATCGATTGATAGCGGATTCCCTTCTCTCCCCCCACTCTTATACCTTTTTTCACCTAGCAGTGAAAAATCAGCAGGTAAAAGTGACTCGTATAACGAGAGATAAAGGTTGGAGGGAATAAGAATAAGTTGGGGGATGAATAGCGGAACAGCAGAAGTTGAAGGAGGATGAGTGGAAGGATTTCGCACGGCCCCTGGCCCGTAATGGGCCGACAATTATACGAGAACTCGAACCGGTGCTTCTCCATTCCGCAATATGCTCGTTAAACTTGCTAGAGAGATTTATAGAGTCGACTAATGGAAAGTGGGGAAAACGGGGAGGGCGGAAATCTGTTTCTGTTCTCCGTGGGAGAAGGGAAGAAGGAGAGAGGAAGATTCTTACTCGTATTCTTCCTGTTCGGAGAAGATCATTGGCCGAGAATTTTCCTTTTCCCTTACCTTTTTCTTCGAATTTGAATAATTTCTTTATTTCGTTTGATTTTTCGACAAAGGAGGAGGAAGATTTTTTAAAGAGAAGGGATCGTGCTTATATTATTATAAAGCATTCAATATTTTACGTAAAATCGGCCGATAACGTGAAAATTCTTCGGACGGTATATCGTTTTTTTTTCTTTTTAACGAATATTAACGAACTTTGCCCGCTTATCGTCCATCGAACGTCTGAAAAATAATAATAAAAAAAAAAAAGATACATTGGACACGGACGAGTGGATAAGGGAAACATCGCGGAGAGAACTGGATTGAAAAAAAAAAAAAAATGGAAAAAAGAACTGGTGGATAGATAGTCCGTCCAGCGAATCGAAACGACGCAACGATAACCATGATGGCGTAACGATTAAATCGGACCGTATAAAAAATTGGGGCGCGAGTTTTGGCGGCCCGGATCGTTGGAAATAAAAATAAAAAAAAAGAAAGAAAGGAAAAAAATAAAAGGGAATAAAAAAAAACCGAATCCACCGACAGATTTATTCGTAATCCGAAAAAAAAAAAGCGAAACATTCGACGAAAAGGTGAAACGGTCGATGCGTCGAGAAAATGTAAAGTTGATTTGCTCTTCGACCTTTTAACTCGAAATATCGACCTCCCCCCCCCCCCCGATTTCTACCGATTTTTACGAGTATCCCTTCCCCTCCTTCCTCCTATCTCGAGGTAACGAGGCGTGGAGAATGTAAAATGGATCTCTGGAAAAGGCCACGATTTTATTCTTCCTTATCGAGTTAGAGAGAACCGGAAGGATAGAGAAGCAACGGGCGAGTGGAATTCGTTGAGGAAATATCGAGCCGCGAAACGAAAAGGGGGGACAAGTTTTAATCCAATCTCACGGTTGGAATTTCGTATTATAAACGTTCCGCCAGAGCGAGAGCCACCGCGGAACGGAGCGTCTCTTTTTATAAACGTCGAGATCGATCGATTTCGATCGAGCAACAATGGAGCGCAAAACCGGATTCAGAAAGAAATTCGATCTACCGATTTTTACCGAAAAGCCAGGAGATTCTTTATCGTTCTTTTCACTCTTTTGTATACACGGTTTGTCAAGAATTTAGAAAAGGAAATTCGGAAAGGAAAAGCAACGAGAGGAAGAGTAAGCGACGATGAACGAATGAGAGAAGTGACGGGAGACGGTTAAGATGGACGTTAAGAGGTGGACGACGTGTCGGGGCCGATGGTTTATCCAAACGATTATCTTGGCCCACTTTACGGACAAGCGGTGGATGGACACGATCCTGGCGAGCGAATGTGTACGTGTATGCGCGCGCGCGCGCGCGCACTCGATATGACACTCGATAAATTTACGAGGACGGGGTGTGTACGCGCTCTCTCTCCAACGGCCCTCCACGTCTCTTCAGAACGACAGGACGTCGCGCAGATGCTCTCCCTATAATATACCCATCTATATACCCCCCTCGTAAAACCAAAGATCGGCCCTCTCCCTCCCTCTCCCTCTCCCCTCCCCGTATGACGTCCGCTCGTTTTCGACCCGCTGTCGCCGACAGACCCGCGAAAATTTCAATCCGTGGCCACTCCATCACACCCTCGGATGGGAATTAATCGACGACCAAATCGACCTAACGAGCGTCTCTCGCATATCCCTCGTGACCCGATTCGTCGCGTACAGTGATCGAGGTCAACGATTATCGAAACATGCACGCGCCGATGTGTACACGCATCCTCTCACCCTCCCTCCACTTTTCTTCCATGCTTTTCCATTTTTGTTTTTGACATCTCTTGGAACGAATCGAAGTACGTCCAGATTCTGATCCATTCCTCCTTTCTCTGCTTTTTTTTTTAAAGCAGATTTTTTTTTTCAAACGGAGACTTTTAAAACGAAGAGAGAAAGAATGATGGAATTTCATCGGGAGCACAAAGACTCTTTCACGAGGGAAAGTGCTCCGGTAAATTTAATCATCGGCCAACAAAAATCGCAATCTCTTTCCAAGTGTGGTGTGCAGCGCGCGCGAGGCGCAAATTCGAACAATGTTAGGTTGATTCTCGAAGGAGAAGCAGCGTAGTGAAGGAAGAGCGTAGCGCAAACAGTGGCTCCCTCCCCGACCATTCGTTTCACGCCTGTGAAACGAAAAAAGGAAGGATCGTCGAGTGTTTTCCGATAGTGGTAGACGGGGGAAGCGAGGAGGTCCGTGTTCCGGAAACGGACGACTAATTGGTTTCTTTTTCTTCTTCCTCGACCGAAAGTTAAACCCGCCACCCTTCTCTCGAGCACCCTTCTCTCTGCCTTCCGGTGGAATCCTTCTCTTACCCCCTCCTTTTTCTTTCTATCTATCCCCCCCCTCCTAGCGTTTCTGTCGCTATTTTTAATTCGTTCTATCAACTCGACTCGAAACGAAAGCTCTAATTAGATCCACGAACTCCTCTTCTCCCTTTCGATATTATTTTAGAAGTCGACGTTTAGATTTCTTTCCTCCAGATTCTTTTATCTATTTAATCGAGGATTAGGGTTAAACGAGTCGAACGTGTTCGATAATCGAAGTAAGAGGATCGTATTGAAAAAGTGACAAAAATTTCGAATAAAGTTAGTTTGCAAGTAATTACTTATAAACGCTCCTATAACATTTAATCTCTAATTATCATCGAGCGAATATAAATCGAATCGAACTTTATTCGTTAAATTTTTCATCATCCGTTGACTTGGAAGAAGAAACGATACAATTGGAATGATTTGTAATCGCGGAGAATAGAAGAGTTGTTGTTGGCCAACGAGCAAATTCTATTAACTGTCGGTTCGATTAACGGGGAGGAAAGGGGGAGAGGAGGAAGAAGAAGAAGGGGGAGGGGAAAAAAGCTCCTAGCGGAAATCGAGCAGCCGGTGGAAAACGTTGGAGGTTCATTCGGAGTTGCGATCTCGAGGCCAGAGGTCTCCTCCTCCCATTCATTATTCATGAGGGCCAGCCGTGTCTCGTTTCCTATCCCGAGTACGTGAGCTTCCGCCACCGCCGCCCTTTCGCCCCGCGAAAACTCTGCACGCGTTTCCACGGGATGTCCACGAAAATTTCCTTAAACCGAACCGTCCCGTTTAACGATCCCTCCATTCCATTTCAATTATTAACAAGAGGACCGGGTTGAAATTGTTTCATTCCATACTGGAATCAAGGAGAATACGCGAACGTGTCGTTGAAAATATTAAATATCCAAATATCGTTCCTCTGAGAATTTTCTTTAACATTCTCATTCTTTGAAGGAAAGGATAAGAGATCGGTTCGCTTAATCTTTTCGATAATGATTCGCGTATATTTCAGGGATTCTGACGACAACGCAACCAAGCTTCACATTGTTTTCGCATCAGTTTGAAGCGTATTACGAGAAACGATATTTCGTATATTGTATTCCGTGGAAGAGCTTGAATCTTACGTTACGTTCGTGGTAACTCGCGAAATACGAGTATTCATTTCTAGGATGTCTCGTCCATTGTTTTCACGTCAGTTTGAACCGCGTGGAAAACAATATTTTGTTATAGCACGATGCATTTCTCGTGCGATGCATCGAAAATGTTGGAATACCATATTTCTCGAGAAGAAAATTCGCAAAATTCGCTTCACTTTAACGTCCAAACTATTTCTTTCTAATTTCGATTTTTGAACTTTGGAGTTCTAAAAAACTTTCCAACATCTCTCAAAATTAATCGTTATAACTCGCGTAACATTTCTGGTAATGATAACGCAACGATTTCGATATTTTCTTATCGCGTGTAAAGACTTTAGAACGAAACCGGATCAAGAAAAACATTGCAAAAATGAAAGTCGTCTGCACCAGGATTCCCACGATTTCAACCCTCTCCTTGGATCGGTTGAGGGAAATAATAGGTTCGTGTTCGGATTTATTACGCTCGTAGGCAGCATCTGGCACCGAACTTTCCGCGCCGCAACAGCTTCATCCACCGCGATCGGTCTGTGGATGTGCGCTCCTCCCTCCCCTGTGTCTGTATCGCGAGTGGAAAAGTTTTCGTTTGTGTTGCTCGGCGTTTCATTACCGGCAGAGAGAGAGAGAATTACGGTCGCGCGATCGGTTAATATCGCTCTCGAAATTTCTCTTTGAACTGGATCAAGATCACCCTCCCCAATGTACACACTGGTACAGAGCCAAGGTTTCTACAGCGAATTATTCCACAGAAGAGAGAAGATACTTTACCGCCATTTAAAGAGAGATAATATCGATTACATTACGATTTCACCAGGATAATTCGTTCCTTACATGTTATCTTGGAATATGAAAATATGTATATAAATTTCGCGAGAATTAATTAACGAATGGATCTGGTGATATTGGGAAGAAATTATTCGTATAAATCGCTTTGGATAAGGGTAAAGGTTAGGCTGGATTTATTTAAAGTTATTTATGGAATGAACAATCCTTCCTACTCGTTTCTTTCCGCTCGATTTATCTTTGAGATTTCTTTGATCTCCGTGCACTTTCGTTACACTTGTTCAGCCTCGAAGATTCGCTTTACGAAGTGAACTTGCTCGTTTTTTGCGTTCACTGTTCCACACCGTGCTCACGTATATTCCTATGCGTTTATTTTTTCAGTTAAATAAATAAAAATTATCGAGAAAGGCTCCGGAAACGAGGCCAAGAGTACGATTGTATAAATACCTTTCTTATTTTTCTTAAAGGTAGACGTGGATTCGAAAGGAAAAAAGAAGAGAAACCATCAATCTGTACATTGGTTGAACGAGTAGTGTTGAACGAGCTCGAAAAGAAGAAAAATTCGTATAACGATCGAAAGCAATCGATTCAAATTTTATCTCCATTAGATCCATTAACAAACTACACGAAGATATTCCTTATATACACGCGCGTGTATCGATACTCGATTATTCTCAACGAGAAGCAGTTAACTCGTATCGTAGACTGTATTCTATAGCTTGTATTCCGTGGGTGTCGTAACAAACGCGCCAATAGTCAAACGCAATAGTTCCATCGCGAAGGGTGAATCGACGGAGGGTGTGCCTCGACGATTACCCTTGGAGGAGCACTGTCGGGTAATTGGGCCAACGACGTGCACCCTCCCCCTCTGCATCCTCTGCCGCCTTCCTGCCGCGAATTCGAAGATCTCGCTGGATGGATCGAGTCGTTTCCGCGAGAAAAATTTAACGAAAGAAATTCCTCGTCCTCGCTATAAAACGAAACCAAGAGGAGGGGAAAATTATCTGAAAGAAGATAAGAGGGATCTGCAATTTCGAAAATCGTTGGTGGGGGGGGGATATCGTCGTCGAAGAGAATCGCCTCGATTATTGGGGAGAGAAACCGGTTGGTTCGTTTATAACTGGTCGCAGCGGTCGTTAAAATTTTACGAGGAGGATCGCGGCGGAATAGGCTGGATCGGGGCGCGCGATTCGATAGCCCGCGTGCCGTTGTTATAGTAATTGGAACATGGACCCAACGATCGTTTCGAAACGATTTCTTTCTCGAAAGATTGTCGAAAGACTGCTGTATAATTATTTCGAGCAGGGGGGAAGAGGAAATTTTATCGACAAGATTTCGATAAGTGGAAAAGATGGTCCTCAGAATAGAGGGAATATTGTACGATTCGAGACGAGATCTTTGTAAGATCGTATCGTGGTTTGCATTCCGCTGCTGCGTTTCTATCCGCTAGAAACGATGCTCGACGCAAGCTACGGTATTATATTTTTTATCCGTGGATTACGAAAGAACGTTCATCTCTAACATCCTTCCAAGAGATAATAATTTTATATACTGTTCGTTAATAAAAGAACGGTATCTGATTCTGTTCCAAAAAGGATTATCAATGATAGTAAGAGGAATTATCAACAAATCGGAGGATAAAAACAAATAATATAAATAGAAACGATTTCTCAGAAATTAATTGAAGCGAAATAATAAACGAAGTTTATATCGTATGGAATAAATACGTAAAGTATATACGTAGCTTTGTATATTTACGATCGGTGTTTCGATTCTGTTTCCGAATATATAATAATACGACACAGCGAGTTAAACGCAGTAGAACAAAGGCATCGTCGCGATCCACGTCTAAATACAACACGCTCTATCTAGATACATTCTTCCCTCATATTCTTTATTTTAATCGAATATCGTTATTATAAAACACGAAAACGTAGAAAGATGGATCGATCGACGTACAAAAATAATTCGAGAGATAACCGTGAATCTCGTTTCCGTAACCGGCGCGAAATTCACGCGATTCACGAATTCGCGATGCTAGGATCGAGATTAGGCGAACGACAGACAATGCGCTTATCGTATATCCGGTGTTTCGAGTTCCTCGAATAGGACAAACCTTAGGCCGCGATTAAAACGAAAAGGGCTAGTAAATTTGATATACAACCCCCCTTTACGAGTGGGGAGAGGACAAATTGAATGGATCCGCGTTTGATCGCGTGGATTGGCCGTGGGCCAACTGCCAACTAATGGCAACGCTCGAAATCCAGGGCGAAACCCGCCCCTTGAATATTTCAAGGGAAACGAACGAACGAACGATCTTCGAGGGGGATGCACGCTCTTCTCCTCGACAGGCCTCCTCTCTCTGTCCAGAAATTTCTTTAACTCGTCTGTCTCTGATTTCGTGCAATGGTACTACAAGTGACTTTTGCTTTCTTTTTCCTTTTTTTCAGAAAGGGATTAAAAGAGGATCGCGCGATTCGAAAGGTTGGCGAAAAGTTGGCCAAGAGGGAGGAGCGGGGTGAGAGTTAGCAAAACTCGCGCCTAAGAAACTTTTCAGACGGGGATAGACACCACCCTCCCTGCCAGCGATTCGGGGGAAATTCGAATTTTCCGCGGAGCTCTGATCTTTTTAAGAAAGAAAAAAGAAAGGAAGAAAAAGGGTAAGTAGTCAGGGATTATTTTCTCTCCTTAATCCTCTCGTTCCGTTTTCGCACGTGAGCTGTTTCCGCCTCTCGATATTAATGCCGTTTTCGTGTACGGCAGCGTTGTTTACAATCGCGTTTTACGGATGACGGAGAGATTCGAAAGGATCAGGGTGCAATTATGGCGCAAAGTAAAATGATGGGAAGGATCGATGGATTGTGGCGTGTGTGGCACTTTGATCCTCGCGCGGATTCTGATTATAATTAACGTTTCAAGAGGAAAGCTACCCCAGTAGCTGACTAGTAATTTTCCGATCCGAATCGAAACTCTCCAATCTGGATTCTGATTAAAATTTAGGGAGTTGAACCGATTTTTAAAATCGACGTTTATTATTAATTTTCCGCCCCTTTCAGGCGGAATACTTTTCCAAACGCGACGTCTTCGCGACTCGGTTCGAGGATTTGCCGAGTGTTACGTGAGCCGCGTAAAATCGACTTAACGCCAGCCGACGAGACGAAAAAGAGGGAGAAATATCGCGAGTCCTCCATGATGGATCCTCGTCATCGATTGACGCGCGATCTTCTCTCGTCTTCTTTTCTCTTTTCTTCCTTTTGCACGAATTATTAGCTTCGTCCCGTCGAACGAACGTTTCACGTTGCTCGAGGGAGGAAACGGGGGGAGGGGAGGGAGGATTCTCGCGAAACTTGCGAATTCAAACGAGGGATAAAGGATATCCCGAGTCGGCAAATGAAGAAAAGTGGCAGAACGGGGATGCAGGCACGAGCCATCTTTTAAAGATAATGCTGATCGTTGGAGGGAAATCACGAGTAACGATTCTTGCGAGTCGTATCGCCGATTTATCCGACATCGGCGTGCAAAGTGCGTTAAAGTGGCGGGATATAATGGGATGACGCGAGACAACGGAGCTTCAACTTTTAACGACTCCGATAATTCGAAAGGATCCATTCGATTCGAGCTTAATTTCTCTTTGATACTGCAAGAGATATCTTGAAGAGCGAGAAAATTCCTCCGACTTTGGAGGAATGAGCGAGGATGGAAAATGTCGAAGTGTCAAGCTTGGAAACTTTTGTATCTCTCCCGTCACAATATCAGAATATTGTGTATGATTCGTAGATTTATTGACAAGTGAGAAAAGTTTTCGAGAATTCGTAGAACCTCTTCTTCACGTATACATATACATATATATAGCCTCGATAACAAGCGACAGTTGGAGAAATCGAGAATTTCGAATTTATGTCTCGACTCGTCTCTTTATTCGAGCGAAGACAAACAAAGACGTAAAGAGGTAGCCATATAAACCCTCTCCTCTCTCCCTTCCCTCCTTGTAAAATCTCGCTCGACTCGCCTCTATTACCCCGATGTTTGCAAAATCGTTGGAACAGAGAAACGTCACGGAAACAAACGTCGGATATAATAGTTTTTTTTTTTTAGATTCTGGAGAAAGGAGGAGGAGAATCCGCCAAGCTGCCCGCCACACGATAAGTGATCGAGCGGGCAGAGGTTAATGCGGCGTGCAGACCGTGCAGAGCGGCCGGCCAGCTCCAATATAAATTTGCGTTTACCCTGTTTATTACACGTGTATTTTATCGAGTTGCTGTCACACACAGCCACGGCCAGATACAAGGGGGCAAACGATAAATCTTATGGCGCTCCCGACCGGGACAGCCATAAAGATTTTTCTCTTTTCGCCCTCCTTCGCTCGTGCACGGCTTAATAGACGTGTTTGATTAACACGTTCTCGCTCCTTACCTGCGATTCACGTTTAAATTTACGCCTTCCTTGATTCCCCTTAATTACGCTTCACTCGCTTCTTAGAGTTACGAGTGTGCGTCGAGCAAATACGTATCTTTCTTAATCTGTATCAGTCGCAGAACAATCGTGAAATCTCTTTTTATTTTTTATCTTCGTTCCTTCCGATCGAATTTGTTTGGTTTATCGATCCAAGGATCGTATCGTATGAGTTTCATAAATCAACCTCGTGTACGCTATTATATTTTGACGTTTTCTTTGCGTAGTAAGTTGTTTCTCGTGTTGGTTTAATCGTTTTTTGAGAATATTAGAATATTATTTCTGTTCGAGTTTAAATCGAAGCGTAGTCGAAATATTAATTTTCGGGGAAAATTTTATCGATTAGAGAGAACTGGTTCGCTCGTGGAAACGAGAATCTTGAAAAAATGAGGTCCGATATTAAAGAAAGATGAATTGGAAAGCCAAAGCGGAGTAGTTAGACGTATCTGCCAATGACAGTTTTCAAACGGTGCAAAGTGAAAGAAATTGGAAGAGGAAGATCAAAAGTTGCGCCGTTTGAAAGTGTGCTCGAAACTCGAAACTAAAGGTAGAGGTGCGTTTTCGAGTGGAATTATGATATCCGTGATGGGAAACGGATCTGGACAATGGTTGAACGCCGATGAAAATCCTAAACAATTACCATCGTTGATGGTTGAGTGCACGGTGGCCCGTAAAGGGAATAATTCATTATTCTTTCCTGAAACGAGGAGATAGATCCGCGTTAATCGATAGACCTATTCTTCTGCGTGACAACGCTTTACACTGCTCTACGAAAATTAGTTCGAATCGAGATATGAAATTTTAATTTCATTTGTCATACTCTTTAGATATCTCAATCGATTATCACTCGTTTCGCGACATTTACAATTGTTTTTAAAAAATAAAATATTCGATATACTCGAGAAGCTGTAATTTTTTTCATTAAAAAATGGCTGATATTTTAATCAAATAAAGATTTTGTTTCGAAAATATATCGATTTCCTTCAATAAAAATGACAATTTCATGTGGTACGATTTAATATATCGTTTTTTTTTAATGATTGGAGATTACGTTTTTAAAATAATATTTTAATTAATTGTAGGATTTATGATTTTGATTTGAGAGTTTAGATTTCCTTTCGGTTCAGAGATTTGAGGGAATATTCGGAGAGCCGTTCTTTCGTGCTTACGTTGAAACATCCAGTTCCACCGTCTATTCGGTGAAGTGGATAATTCTCATAAATTTTTGATTCTGGCGATCGTTAGCCCGCTGCAGCTCGTGCATTCACCTAAATCCACCGATTCTCAACGGTCGATTATCACCCGTTTCGCGAAACATTTACAAAATTTCTTTTTAAAAAATATATACATTCGAGTTTCTATGCAATTTCTTCTAAAACCATGAATTTTTATAAATTTAACGAAGTGTTTTAACGAAGTATATCGTTATTAGAGTGGCCATCAATTATTATCGTGATCGGATAATGATTATAATTTCGAAAATATATCTCCCCCGATCGACAAAAGCGGTAATTTCACGATCTAATGTATACGTTATGGGGATGATGATTATGGACTGGGAAATTATCCGTTTATTTTTCGCGAAACGCACGCCATTCACAATGCGCGCTACAATTTTAATCACTCCAACTGCACACGGTTCAAGCGAGAGGCCGCCGGTGTGGCCGGCGTAAACGTCGTTTCGTTAATGCCGATACCCCGTCGGGGTTGCGCGCCGGTTAATAGGGTTAATAGGGTGCAGGGAAACCAGTGCGCGAGGGAAACTCGGCCAGTGGCCGAGCGCACACACCACCCCTTTTATTTATTCGCTGCTCTCAAATTGGCCCATCCCGTGCGCGCATCCCATCCACGCCAATACGGAAAATTGGCGCAATTTTCAAATCGATGCTGCTTTCCCTCCTCCTACTTTTCATCGATTCACTTTCCTATGTATATGTATAGATTGCGTTCACGGGTGGAAATTAGAGATTCGTTAAAAATTGTTGCTCCTTCCTGGAAAAAAAACTCTCTCGAATAATTCTACGATCTTTTCGAACGGTGAAATCGCGAAGAAAAACGATTTCTGGTAGTTTATTCAGCCTCGAGGGCCATCCGTCGGCCGCCATCCAGGGCGACGTACGTTTGCTTTTTCCAACTGGTTTTTCTTCATCTAAACCAGAAGTAGAAATTATTCTTACCTGGGCTATTCTACTGTTTTTCGCGGATTTTTCAGAAGAACTCGTTATCGATGTGAACCGTTCGAAGGGATCTCTTTCGTAATAATAGTTCGTTCGAGTTTTCTTTCTTTGTTATTGAGTTGGCAACTAAGTAATTGCGGATTTCAGTTGAAGTTGATGACGACCTAATCAAAGCAATAATCGATTCGGATCGTCACAGTACAACTCGTGAGATTGCAGAGAAGCTTCATGTATCGCATACATGCATTGAAAACCACTTAAAACAATTTGGCTATGTTCAAAAACTCGATACATGGATTCCTCACGAACTGAAAGAAAAGCATTTAACGCAACGCGTTAACAGCTGTGATTTGCTAAAGAAACGTAATGAAAATAATCCATTTTTAAAACGACCGATAACTGGCGATGAAAAATGGGTTGTTTACAATAATATCAAGCGGAAAAGATCGTGGAGCAGGCCACGTGAACCAGCTCAAACAACATCAAAAACTGGTATTCATCGAAAGAAGGTTTTGTTATCAGTTTGGTGGGATTACAAAGGAATTGTCTATTTTGAACTCTTATCACCCAACCGAACGATCAATTCTGTTGTCTACATTGAACAACTAACGAAATTAAACAATGCAGTTGAAGAAAAACGGCCCGAATTGACAAACCGAAAAGGTGTTGTATTCCATCGTGACAATGCAAGGCCACACACATCTTTGGTCACTCGGCAAAAATTATTGGAGCTTGGTTGGGATGTTTTGCCACATCCACCATATAGTCTTGATCTTGCACCATCTGATTACTTTTTGTTTCGATCTTTACAAAACTCCTCGAATGGTAAAAATTTCAATAATGATGATGATATCCAATCGTACCTGATTCACTTTTTTGCTAATAAAAACCAGAAGTTTTACGAACGTGGGATTATGATGCTGTCTGAAAGATGGCAAAAGATCATTGATCAAAATGGGCAACGCATTACAGAATAAAGTTATTTAGTTCCATGAAAAAATTATCTTTGATTTTCTAAAAAAAATCCGCAATTATTTAGTTGCCAACCCAATAATTCGGAGTTTTTTTTCCCTTCCTTTTTAAGGAGAATACGAGAGTACTAGGAAGCTAGGATATACACGTGTGTATAATTGCAAACGTGTTTCGCGTGTGCAAATAGTTGGCGCGATGTTTAGTTTGGGGTCGGTATAATGCGTTAATTCCACTATCAAATGGGAGGTTGGTGGGATGTATGGATGTATAGGGGCCGTGAATGGAGGCGACATATATACATATATATATATATATATATATATATATATATATATATATATATATATATATATATATATATATATATACAAAGGGACGAGATGTTTGAGGCTCTGTCGCGTATTTGTGTATGGAATAGATAAGACACGGTTAATTTGGTCGAAGGGTATGCAGGACCAGCATCACGTTTCACGAACCGTGTATTCAAGTCCGAAATGAATATCCAACTCGCGAAATGGCTGGCAACTGATCAAGAGAAACATTTCGATTCCATACTTTCATATCTACTATTTGTGAAATCTAAACGCGTACGATAATTCGTTACGAAACTATGCCAAAAGAAAATAAATCGAATTTCGGAACTTTTCGGAACTCGTTCGAATTTCGAATCCAACGAAAGATTCGAGATCGGAAAACATTGGTCCACGCGATTCACGTTTATGCACAAGCGCGGCAACCACAGGAAATGAAATTCCTCTTCCGCCGCGCTGGTAATTGGATTTTCGGCTTCCGACGGAGACAAAATCTCGGACACGCGAAAAGAAAAAAAAAAGAAGAAGAAGAAGAAAGGAAAAAAAGAAGGATCGTATCAGGGCCAACATTTCGAGGCGAAATCACGCTCCAATTCCTAGCTCGCTCGACTTTTCGTTGTTGCATTGCGAGGCGTCACCTACCCCTCCCCACCCATCGTTAATTAATCTTGGGGACAAAGAAGGATTGCCGAGACGATTCCTCGGTTCGCGAGCTTTTAATGGGTGGAATCGGGCGAACTATCGAGCAGAGGTGGACGGCTGACGAGATCCTCCTCCTCCTCGATACTCCGCCGCTGGCAATGTACCAGGATCCCTGTTGTAAAGTCGCTCCAAAGATCCGACAAATTTCCCGATTTATCGGCGACAATAACCGCGTTAATTTTAATAATCGGATCGTTCGTTCCTCTCACGATTCTTCGGATGATTCGCTGCGATGATTGATAGATCGCAATCGAATTCGCAATATAAAATGCATCGACGATTCGATCGAGCTGCTGCTTCCGGTTTATTTAATAGATATAAATTGTTATCCGTTATATTCTCTCCTTCTCTCCAAGTCGAGCAATTCGCGTCGAATTGAAAGACGAGGGATAACAAATAATCGAATAATTCGAGCATTTTTATAAACCTTCAATTTTTAGCGAAAGGCTAAGATATTTAATTTTGTGTGTGCAAGATATATTTTATCGTGAATCGCGTTGGATGTAGGGGAAGAGGAGAGGGGAGGACGAAAATGACGGGGAATCGAATAATGACGCGCGATTGCACGAGAAGGGAATACCTTGGCTCCTTGTCCGCGCGATCAAGGCGCATATTCATCGCGACATATCCATTTTTCCCCGTGAATCAGGCAATCATCGCGCCTGTTACGCCTCTAAACCGCATTTTCCACGGGGGTTGAATCGTGACCTCGGTGATTCCTCGAGCGGAGCCCCCTCCTGTATTTTTCCTTCCTTTTAACCGGCCACCGACCACGCTGGTCGTTAAAAGGACTATCGTCCCGTGAAAAAAAGCGTGTTTGACGAGCGGTCAAACGATGCGACAAGCGGGCTCGAGAGTCCGCGTTAAAAAATTTACCCCTGGCCTCGATCCCCACGTATTTTTGGAATTTCCACGCTCGTTTCCGCGCGAGATATCCTTTATCTCTTCGTCGAGAGGAATTTTTTTTTCTTTTTTCCTTTTTTTTTTTTACAGAAAGATTCTCCTTTTTATTTATTTCTACTTTTCTTTTCTTTTCTTTTCTCTTGTTTCTAATTCTAGATCCGGTTAATGGTTGGTCAAATATACCGTGCTCTTTTAGGAGAGAGAGAGAGAGAGAGAAGGCCACGCTCGCGGCGCAGAGAACGAAACGCCGTTTACGTACGTATTTCTGATGATTCTGTGGGTGTGATGTGGGTGTCTGCCCGTTACAGGAAAGCGGGACAAAGCGTTAACGTCGCGTCGTTAAACCTGCCTATTCTCTCTCTCTCTTTCTCTCTTTTGTAGGATCAGTCGTAAAAGAGAACGCTGAGTTCCGGGTTCGAGAGGCGCGTGATTCCTACTCTTTTATGTCGTGCCACCCGTTCCAAGATGGTGGCAGTGGATGTTACAAGGATACATCAAGTCTTCTAAGGAAACTCGAAATTACTCGAACAGAAGGGAGAAGTGATACCTTGGAATGAAATTTTTACGAGGGATTCAAGATTTTTTGATAGAGGGAGGAAGCGAGAGGAGAAAATTTGTAGAGCTGTTTTGGAAAAAAAGGAAAAGGGGGGAGAAAAATCTAATTTCTTAAGAAGAAAAAAAAGAATCGTTTCGAGATAAATCTATAAAATTTCTTCGCGTAGAGAAACTTTGCTTTCAAGAAAATCGCAAAGTTTCTCGATCGATAGAAATTTATCTCCATTTTTTCCTCGTTCGCGAAGTTTAAAAACGAAAATCGAAAGTTCTCGGCGGAAAAGTAATCCTCGATACTTTGGATAAAATTGTTGGATGGAAAGAGGGTTGCCTCGCTTTCAAGAAAATCCCAAACTTTCTCGATCGATAATCTATTTTTTCTTCGCTCGCCAACTTCGAAAAGACGAAAATTCTCTTTGGAGAAGTTATCCTCGATACTTTGGATAAAATTGTTGGATGGAAAGAGGGTTCCTCGATCGATAATCTATTTTTTCTTCGCTCGCCAACTTCGAAAAGACGAAAATTCTCCTTGGACAGGTAATCCTCGATACTTTGGATAAAATTATTGCCTCGCTTTCAAGAAAATCTCAAAGTTCCTCCATCGATAGAAATCTATTTTTTCTTTGTTCGCCAAGTTCGAACATATGAAAATTCTTCTTGGAAAAGTAATCCTCGATTCTTTGGATAAAATTGTTGCCTCGCTTTCAAGAAAATCCCAAAGTTCCTCGATCGATAGAAATCTATTTTTTCTTCGTTCGCCAAGTTCGAACATATGAAAATTCTTCTTGGAGAAGTAATCCTCGATACTTTGGATAAAATTGTTGGATGGAAAAAGAGTTGCTTTCAAGAAAATCTCAAAGTTCTATATATAGTTCGATATAGTTCTATAATCTATTTTTTTTCGCTCGCCAAGTTCGAAAATTTTCCTTCGAGAAGTAATCCTCAATACTTTGGATAAAATTATTGTCTTGCTTTTAAGAAAATCCCAAAATTGCTCGATCGATAGAAATCTATTTTTTCTTCGCTCGCCAACTTCGAAAATACAAAAATTCTTCTTGAAAAAATAATCCTCGATACTTTGGATAAAATTACTGCCTCGCTTTCAAGAAAATCCCAAAGTTCCTCGATCGATAGAAATCTATTTTTTTCACTCGCCAACTTCGAAAATACAAAAATTCTTCTTGGAAAAGTAATCCTCGATTCTTTGGATAAAATTGTTGCCTCGCTTTCAAGAAAATCCCAAAGTTCCTCGATCGATAGAAATCTATTTTTTCTTCGTTCGCCAAGTTCGAACATATGAAAATTCTTCTTGGAGAAGTAATCCTCGATACTTTGGATAAAATTGTTGGATGGAAAAAGAGTTGCTTTCAAGAAAATCTCAAAGTTCTATATATAGTTCGATATAGTTCTATAATCTATTTTTTTTCGCTCGTCAAATTCGAAAATTCTCCTTGGAGAAGTAATCCTCGATACTTTGAATAAAATTACTGCTCGCTTTCCAAAAAATCCCAAAGTTCCTCGATCGATAGAAATCTATTTTATCTTCGTTTGCCAAATTCAAAAATACGAAAATTCTTCTTGGAGAAGTAATCCTCGATACTTTGGATAAAATTATTGCCTCGCTTTCAAAAAAATCCCAAAGTTTCTCGATCGATAGAAATCTATTTTTTTTTCGCTCACCAACTTCGAAAATACAAAAATTCTTCTTGGAAAAGTAATCCTCGATACTTTGAATAAAATTATTGCCTCGCTTTCAAAAAAATCCCAAAGTTCCTCGATCGATAGAAATCTATTTTTTTTCAAAGTTCGAAAATGGAAAATTCTCCATGGATAAAACGATGCTCGATACTTTTGATGGAGAAGGATCGATCGTTCGATCGATTATAATATTCCCGTTTACGAGCGTTGATCCGTGACGCGTTAAACAAACGGGACGGATTCTGCACACATCCGACGATATGAAGCGGGCCGTTCATTAAACGCGATCCGAATCGAAACGTTGGAGTTTGCGTTTGCCCGGTGAACGGGAATCACGGCTCGCGTCGAGTCTTCCTCGCTTCTCGATATAATTAACAATCCCTTCGTACCCTCGACGGTACACACGCTCGAAGATTCGCTTCGATTCTCGTCGCGGTCAGCCTCTTGATTCCATCTGAACGAGAAATTCCAGAAACTCTAACCTCGTTTCCTTATTTCGCATTCACCCCCGTATCTCCAATTACCGCGTGGCCCGTACTGTTAAACTTATTCCATAGGATCCGTTTTCAATACGGTACAAGGGAGCGGAATACGGACCATTGTTCACGCTTCCCCCATTGTGCCGCGTTTCTAACCCCGTGCGCGCTTGCTCCTCGTTCGTCGCCCCTCTGTCCTCCCCCCGTTACAAGCCTATCCTATTTTTTTTTCTCTTTCCATTTTCTCGAATTGTCGCGAGGGAAAAATAAAGAAGGGAAGATTCGAAGATTTTGTCGCAAGAGATTTGAGAATCAGGATTTTTAATCCTTTATTCTCCGATTTTGTTCATCATAATCGTGGACGATAATCGATCCAATTAAGAAGTCGTAAGAAAATTTCCATAATCAGGAAGAAGCAGAGAAAAGTTATCTCTTCTCGATTCGTCGATTCATCGCTCAACATTGATATCCATCGTGTGGCGATTAGAATCGATAGAAGAAGAAAAATAAATTCTAAATAAATACTAATAAATACGTCGATTATCTATGTGCAGATAAGGAGAATGGGAACGGAGGAAGGTTGCGAAGGGCAGAGGAAGTGGGAGAGATACGGGCGGTTCCGAGAGTGAAAGGGGAGGCACGGACTAAGTGACAGATTCCGTGGCTGTTGGCTACCGTTTCTCAAACTTTCCAACACTGTTGGAACGCTTGATACGCGACTTCACTTCAGTCCGGTTCCCCGCTATCACGCTTTCAAACAAGCCCGCCTCTGGGGAGGAGGAGACGAGGAAAAGAAAGGAAAGAAAACAAACAACTCTGCAACTCTGGGGTGAAAAGATAGAGAGAGAACGTGTGTGTGTGTGTGCGCGTGTACATTTACAGGTAACTGAATTAATGGGAATTACAGGTTTGCTCGACGATACGTAGAGAGAGAATCTCGACGAATCTCGCTTCTTGCGCTGGACGGACGGTTTGAGAAACTCTGTTCTCTCGGATAGCCATAGGATGACCAGATTCAGGAGGAGTGGCTCGCGTTATAATCTTCTCGACAAAAGCCACCAGGCACCGGCCGCAATCCGAAATCAATAGCCTGCGGTCTGTTGCCGCTATCTATTTCACTTGTTCTACCCACCGTTACCGTGTAAATATATATACATATATATATAATATACATACTTAATCGAGTATAAGTTTCGCTTTGATCGATATCGTCGGTCGAGAAAGCGCGAGCGAAAAAATGGCCCGTTTGAATTCGATAAATCTTAAATAATTTCTACAATATCGTGTCGATGGACAGAAAAAATCTTTGAGAAAAAATAAATTGTTAATTGATTTACTTCTCGAATCAAAAATTATTACAGTAATAATAATGTTTTGTAAGTTGTTTTAGAGGCTTTTGATCCAGAGTTATCTCAAAATCTGCAGCTGGAAAAATGGCCCGTTTGAATCCGATAAATCTTGTAATAATTCCTACAATATCGTGTCGTTGGAACGAAAAAATCTTTGAGAAAAAATAAATTGTTAATCGATTTACTTCTCGAATCAAAAATTATTACAGTGGTAATAACGTAGTTGTTTTAGAGGCTTTTAATCCAGAGTTATCTCAAAATCTGCAGCTGGAAAAATGGCCCATTCGAATCCGATAAATCTTGTAATAATTTCTACTATCGTGTCGTTGGAACGAAAAAATCTTTGAGAAAAAATAAATTGTTAATTGATTTACTTCTCGAATCAAAAATTATATACAATGGTAATAACGTAGTTGTTTTAAAGGCTTTTGATCCAAAGCTATCTCAAAATCTGCAGCTGGAAAAATGGCCCGTTTGAATCCGATAAATCTTGTAATAATTTCTACAATATCGTGTCGATGGACAGAAAAAATCTTTGAGAAAAAATAAATTGTTAATTGACTTACTTCTCGAATCAAAAATTATTACAGTGGTAATAACGTAGTTGTTTTAGAGGCTTTTAATCCAGAGTTATCTCAAAATCTGCAGCTGGAAAAATGGCCCATTCGAATCCGATAAATCTTGTAATAATTTCTACTATCGTGTCGTTGGAACGAAAAAATCTTTGAGAAAAAATAAATTGTTAATTGATTTACTTCTCGAATGAAAAATTATATACAATGGTAATAACGTAGTTGTTTTAAAGGCTTTTGATCCAAAGTTATCTCAAAATCTGCAGCTGGAAAAATGGCCCGTTTGAATCCGATAAATCTTGTAATAATTTCTACAATATCGTGTCGTTGGAACGAAAAAATCTTTGAAAAAAAAAATAAATTGTTAATTGATTTACTTCTCAAATCAAAAATTATTACAGTGGTAATAATATTTTGTAAATTGTTTTAGAGGCTTTTGATCCAGAGTTATCTCAAAATCTGCAGCTGGAAACAGCAGTCCATTCTAGGTATTAGATATTTTGTGTATTTAACTAACAGAATCGTAGCGATCCTCGGCTAAATTCTCGCAAGTTTGAAAATTATATAGACATCGAGAGTGCGCTCGAGTCTGCGTGTTTGTTGTACACCAACTCATCCATCCGTTTCTAAAGTCGATCCTTCGAAGATGTTATATGTTATATGTCGATGATAAAGGAGAATTGAACAGGATTTGGCGAAATCAGAGGAAGAGGAAGGGGTGACATTATCTTTCAACCGCTAGTACGTTAAAATTACACGGATATTATTAGACGGGGACGATGAATGAAATTTCTCGATGATTCGAAGGAAAACGGGAGAAAATTCCGTGGGGCAGCAGGTTCTACACCTCCTCGAATTACCGTTTACGTAATTCCGTGGCCGAACGATCAGATTTTCGGGGTATTACATGGATTCCCCGGTGCCGGTACAAGGCGACTTCGCTCCCTCGAATTTATGCACCGCTTTCCACTTCTAACCATTGTTCAACCCGAGTCTCGACGAGCCGCGATAAAATCAACGCGATTACAGATTCGATCGTGATTTACGTGTCGCCGCCAAGAGAACAAACTTTCTTCCGTTCCTCTCCTTAAACGTACGTGTTTTCTTTATTCTTGATGCGTTTTCGGCGAATAAAGAAATTTCATCGCTTTTGAATCGAATCGAAAACATTTTAAATTCAGTTCGAGAAAATTTTTAAATTATTTCAAATTTTCATATCAGATTTTATCAAACTTTTTACCAATTAGTTAGTTGAAACGATATATGATATCCCTGTTTCAATCTCTATTTTCTAATTCCTCCTCTTTTCCAACAGTTGGAAAAAAAGGAAAAAGTTGAAAGGCGAGACAATTGCCTTTATTAAACCGGAAAAGATTTAAACGGGGGAATCGAAGAAGTTTGATCAGAAAAATTGTATAAATTAAATAAAATTCTATACGGTCTTATCGTCCCATAACTAAATTTTAAGTAAAAATTTAAATTCATTTTGTAATTTAAAGACAGTTATTATTTCATTAATTCGTTCATTCAATTAAAAGACAATTTATTACCTATTTAAATTTTACTTCATGGAGCAGATCGACCTAAAATTACAATCAATAGACCGTGTTTTCGTTAAACAGGTGAATAATATATTTTCCTTTAAATTAATATTAAATATACATTTACAAATAACTATATTTTAAAATATAATTCTATTACTAATCCAATCATTATTTCTATATTTTTTTAATTAGAAATAAAATCTCGCGGGACATATTTGTCACCAATTCTTCTCCACGCGTGATTTCGTGAGATGGGACAGGATTGAATACACGATCATAGGAGGAATACATGCATCCTTTAATCCATCGAGCCGAAAAAAAGGAAGAAAAAAAAATAAGGGAAAGGAAAAGAAAAAAAAAGGAGAATTCCTTGCGTCGATTTTTAATGCACGCAGAACCGCGCACGCGTTCCACTCTCCCCTCCCCCCGTGTCGCGCTATGTCACCCTCCCCCTCCCCTCCCCCCTATACCGATATATCGGACATTTAATAACGCCGGCATTCGAAAAATTCCCGCGCACGGAACGTTGCGCCTGGAATTTTTGATGAAAATTTTCTCGCTTTTCCTGCAAAGTTGGCCGCGGCTGCACGGCCCGCGATTTTTCCCTCCCCCCTCCCCCTCTCGATAACAGGTATAGAGGTTGGACGTTTATGGAGAAATATTAACCGATCCCTCCACGAGCGAAATAATTATCGAGGAGGAAGTTGTCCGCTCGGGAAATTGGCAGGCGCTCGTTTTTCCGAGGATCGGACGCGCGAGAGAATTTTGAATTTTTTCAAGATGGATTATTATTATCAGGAACAGAGTTTTCAGAAGATCACTGGTAAGAAGCAATTAGTTACTCGTTCCTTTCATTCCAGAAATCCATAATATTCCTTAATCCTGTAGACATATGCTGTAAAAATATTTCCTTTTCTTCTTTTGTTTCCGTTTCAGTGCGAAATTCGACTATATATATATAAAAAAAAACAAAACCCAATCGAACCTCTTCCCTTTTCGCATAAACACTTAGATAGAGAACTTAATTTTTCATTTCGAAAAAAGTTGACTTCGCGCTCGAATGCCTCGCATTGTATTAAATCGCGGGAGAGGGGAGGGAAGAAAAAGTTGCGGAAGATCGAAAATCCCGGGACGCGATTCATAATACAAGGTAATAGGGGCGGCGCTTTAGCCATTGTTTCCTCTTCCCTCCCCTACCCTTCCCCCCGGAGAGGAAAGTTTAGCGAGACGCTGAAACATTGAAGCGACGACTGACAAGTATCGTCGGCGGGGCGGGGCGGGGCCAATCCGATGCATTAATAATAATGGGCGAGAGGTCGGAGGGTGGTGGTCGGTGGAAAAATTTCGCCTCTGCCGCTACTTTGCGAAAACTCGTACCCCTCCCCCCTCTCCTCCTTCCCTTGGATAAAATAATCAAGCTCGTTCCACTTCCCCTCGTTCCGCTCCAGGTCCAAAACTTTCATGGAGGAGAGAGGAAGAGGAGGAGAGAGAAGTTTATGACGTTTCCGCGTCGCTCTTCTTTCTACTTTCTCTTTCTCGACCGACATCCGACAATTGAACGAATATATATACTTTCGAAGAGGAGGAGAGCACCGAAAGGTGGAGAAAAGTTTCGCTTGTTCGTTTATGAGGATGGATTTTAAGGGATTTTTTTTTTTTCTTTTTCTTCTTTGGTTGTTCGGTTGGAGGAAAATATAGGACGGGAAGAAGGAGGGAGGATCGTCGATCGAAGTTTTGTTGTTCCTTTCGATTACATTACACTGTTCCTTTTAATTAGGGAAAGGGATATCTCGTCTATTTCTCTTCTGGACTCCCGCGGGACTTTTATGCCGAGAAGCGGCACAGGGAGGAGGATAAAGAAGATAATTTATGTCCTGTTTTTTATAGGCAATACAGATTTATTTAAGATATAAAGAAAATATCGTCACGGATCTGTCGACAAGATTTAACAAGATTTTTCAGCCAGTTGGAAACGAAATTGAAATATATTGGAATACGAAACTGTGTTGCTCGAGCAATTGTTCCTCACGGATTAGAAAAAAGAAAAAAAAATTGTTGTGTTGTTAACTGTCGCGTCATTTTTAGGTTGACTAGAAGAGAGAGTTTGAAAGCCGAGGGGAGCGTGCAGTGTCGCTTTTCTTTCGAGAAACGAAAATTTGCATGGTAGAGAGAAAGAGAATTGCGTGACAAAATGTTAGGAAGTTTAAATTAAGCGGTAATCTGGATCGCCGTAACTGAACGGAATGCAAATTTCCGCCGATTCTCCTTAATTTCGAATTCAACACACCGCCGCTAAGTATATCCCCCGAATCTCGAATTAGCCTTTTTAACCATCGGATCCGCCACTCTTGCCAATTGAAAAAGAGAGAATTAAATTGAAAAGGAAAGAAAAAATTATTATTCCTCCTATACTCGAAATAGCAATCGAAGTAGGGACGAAAATTTTTAGATTAATCTTTTAATTTCTAACGCATTTCTTCCAACTCCGTGATTCGTAATTAATAAAATCGAGCCGCATCTTACATTTCTTTTTCCACTCAACAAGCTATATAAAGGATTCAATTTGAGAGAGAACAATCGAAATAGCCGGAGGACGAGAAATTTCGATCCATTTTTGTATAATTGAAAACAATTGTTCTCAAATACATTTCTTCCACTCCGATTCGTAATCAATATTGGGAAGCCTATAGACATATATACTCTAGTGGAAGAGATGCGATTTTTCTTGGATCGATTTTTCAAAATTAATCGAAAGTTCCTTCTGTTCATTCACTTCGATTGAATCTTTATCGTATATTTTGAGTACGTACATATATACTATTCTACTCATACATACATATATACTCTTCTACTCATACATACATATATATTCTTCTACTCATACATACATATATACTCTTCTACTCATACATACATATATACTCTTCTAGTCATACATACATATATACTCTTCTATTCATACATATATATTCTTCTATTCATACATACATATATACTCTTCTATTCATACATATATATTCTTCTATTCATTCATACATATATACTCTTCTACTCATACATACATATATACTCTTCTAGTCATACATACATATATATTTTTCTACTCATACATATATACTCTTCTACTCATACATACATATATACTCTTCTATTCATACATGTATATTCTTCTATTCATACATACATATATACTTTTCTATTCATACATACATATATATTTTTCTATTCATACATATATATTTTTCTATTCATACCTATATATTCTTCTACTCATACATATACATATATTCTTCTATTCATATATACATATTCTTCTATTCATACATACTTATATACTTTGCTATTCATACATACATATATATTTTTCTATTCATACATATATATTCTTCTATTCATACATACATATATATTCTTCTACTCATACATACATATATACTCTTCTACTCATACATACATATATACTCTTCTAGTCATACATACATATATACTCTTCTATTCATACATATATATTCTTCTATTCATACATACATATATACTCTTCTATTCATACATATATATTCTTCTATTCATTCATACATATATACTCTTCTACTCATACATACATATATACTCTTCTAGTCATACATACATATATATTTTTCTACTCATACATATATACTCTTCTACTCATACATACATATATACTCTTCTATTCATACATGTATATTCTTCTATTCATACATACATATATACTTTTCTATTCATACATACATATATATTTTTCTATTCATACATATATATTTTTCTATTCATACCTATATATTCTTCTACTTATACATATACATATATTCTTCTATTCATATATACATATTCTTCTATTCATACATACTTATATACTTTGCTATTCATACATACATATATATTTTTCTATTCATACATATATATTCTTCTATTCATACATACATATATATTCTTCTACTCATACATACATATATACTCTTCTACTCATACATATACATATACTTTTCTACTCATACATACATATATACTCTTCTACTCAAAATATACAATAAAGATTCGAAGTGAATGAACAAAGAGATGAAAATTTTCGATTAATTTTGAAAAATTGATCCAAGAAAAATCTTTCCAAAATCTCTTCCACCTGTATTTGCTCGACCCTGATAATAATCGACGTAAACCTTTCGTTCCGTCGAAGAAGAGGATTCTCGATCCCGGAAGAGCGACAAATCGGACAAGAAGAGAGGACGAGAAATTTCGATTAAATTTTCACAGCGCGGTCGGAAAAATTGTCCCTCCGCGTAATTAATATATGGAGGCACGGAGCCGGAAGAATTTTTATGCGGGAAACGCCGGAAACCGCGACGATTGCGATTCAACCGGGCATTAACGACGCGTCGGATGGTCGTTAAAATCTCGTTAAGTGTTGCCGTTTATTCCGTCCCGTTTTATGTTAATGTTGCACCGTAATCCGCGGTGAGGAACAATGCTGTTCCTCCGGAAGTCGGCTTTTAAAAACCTTTGCGGTTTTATTTCGATGACGCCGCTTAATAGAACCGTTCCGCGTCTGCTGACTGCTTGGAAAATGGAACGGACAAACGTACTTCCCTCCCCTTCCCCCCGCCTTCCTCTCCCCGGCCAAGTGATAATTCTTTGAACCCCCTCCTTCCCGTGGGAGGGATCGATTTATGGGATGCGCGTGCACGGAAGAGGCGTAGCTGGTTATTAAACTGTCAGAGTTTAATAACCGGCAGATTTTGACTCGATGATAAGTCGTTCCCGCCCGATATACAAAGAGAAAGAGAGAGATGTTTACCTATTCGTAGAACCAGATCTGAAGGGAAATTTTGGCGTGGAGAAATTATAAGGTTCGTTTACTTTGTAATAAGTTTGCCGATTTCCCGATAAATCGTAACTCTGGCAACGAAGTAATTGATTTTCTTCTCGAACTTGTTACGAATCCGACATACGATCTTCTTTTCAAATATACGCGAATATTAAATTACACGGATAAGAAAAAAATATCTTGGAACATCTTAGAAACTCTACACTGAAAAAGAAAGAAAGAAAGAAAAGAAGGATACGCGTTTCGTATCCCGCGAGAAAGGTGAACGGAAGAGAAGCGAGAGGAGAGAGACGCGAGAGATTTGAATAAAATACCGGGGAAGTTCCGTTGGAATTTTGTGCGTTTTAATTTTCCGGCCGCGCGAAGAGAGATCCGCGGAATTAGTCGACGCTAGGTTTCTAATTAGGGAGTCGGTGGTAATGAGTTAAAAACGGACGCGAGAATCTCGAGGAAGCGGAAAGGGGGTCCGAATTCGAGGCCTGGCCGGGCAAACGATAGTCCATTACTCCCGGCCGCCGGAAAGAATTATCGTGTTGGCGAATGGATTTCCATTTTCACGCGGCTACAATCCGCGTCAAATTTGTCCCCTTCCTCGAACACGGAATCGAGGTTCGAGCTCTGTTCACCGTTGTTTTCGACATACCTCAATTCTCTCAAAGAGAGTTTTCTCTCAGAATCGTCCAGATTCTTGAATTCGAAATTTCAACATTCAAGGAAGGAATTCTGATTCCTCTTACAATTATTTCTATCCTTTATTCACTCATACGATATTTTGCAACGTAAATTTCAAGAGGAGCTGAGAGATGAATCTTGAATTCGACAAGAAAAAGAGGAGCATAGCGATCAAGGACGGTTTGAAATTACGACGGGGAAAAATAGGTGGTGAGGAGCAGAGGAGGGGCAGGTGTCGTTTGTTCTCGCAACGATTGTTCCCTTCGCCGGCTCTCAAGATGCGAGGCAATTTGCGGAAACGCAAAACGTTGAAAGGTCCGAAGGATCGAGTGCCGGCTCGACTCGACGCCATCCCTTTCCTCCCTCCCTCTATCCCTCTTCCAAGATTTCTCAGATCCTCGTGGAAGGCCTTTTAATTCCACCGGCTGACATTCTATTTCGCATCCGTCCGCATTCAAAGTTAATAAAGCGTCATGCGCACCGGCTGGCATTTTTCCGCGGGACGAGAAAGAGAGAATTGAATGCGGTGAATGTGGTCGTTTAGGTCGCGCTGCCTCCTAAGCCGCGCGCCAGTTCCGAGCCGCAAGGATTGCGGAGGAGGAGGAGGAGGAGGAAGGAGAAGGAGGGGATCTGGCGAAGCATCCTCCTGGAATCCTTAATATAGTCGGTCGAAAGGGGAGAATCGGACGCGAAAGGGGGTTGGGAACGGGTGAGAATGGCACGCGAAAGGAAAGATATCTCGCCACCGTGAAAATTACGTTCCTCGCCCGATATACCGGCTCTGGAGCGGGTAAATAGGCATCGAGCGATGTGACGATCGTATTCTCCTTATCGAGGAGCAAATTATTAGGAGAGGAACGAGATGATCGATTTTGTTTTGGAAAACAATTTTGGACTGCATTAAGAATATTAGAACACCAAGGTATTATGGATATTGATGAATTTGGCAAATTTTTAGACGGGCAAATTTTCACTTGATTCGTTCGAAGAAGAGTGAGATGCTAAATTGACGATTAAATTTCCTTTTCCGTATCGAAGAATTGTACGATATTTTGGACTGCATTAAGGATTAATAAATGAGATATCACGGATATTAATAAATTATTAAATAAAATGATGGACAGATGGTAAATTTTCATTGAATTTCATTTGATTCGAAGAAGAGCGAGATGCTAATGGATTTTGTTTTGAAAAATTATGGAATGGAGAAACATTCAATTTCCCTTTTCGAGCAATTGCGCACGATATTTTGGACTGCAAGGATCATGCAGAATACAATAAGTGAGATATCACGAATGTTAACGAAATTGATAGATTATCAGACGAAACGTGACGGAGAAATTTTGTATTTTCATTGAATTATAAGATCTCTCGCTTAAATAGGAACAGATAAAATGTATCGAAGCGAAAGAAGCAAAGGAGAACAACTTATTCCACCGCATCGAGGTATGCTTTCTACCAGATATCATGTTCCCTGCGTTCAATTTATTCGTGCACACGCGTTCCGCAACGAGATAACTTGCATAAATCGTGTCATTAGATCGGTATCCGACCTGGAAATCTGAATTATGCATGTCCCCTTTGTTTCCCCCGTTTCAAGCAAACCAAAATTTCGGCTCACGATCCAAAATTCGATCTAATCCTTTCTTTCCACGAAAAAAATCACGATCGTGTCAAAACCCACACGAAATGAACACTCATGAGAAATTTCCACACCTTTCTCTTTCCTCCTCCTTTCCCCCCAATTTTTTCCTCTTTGTTTAATCCTCATTCTCAAGGTTCTCTTTCTCACTCGAAATCGCTCCCTCAGGACTCGTATTCGCGCGTTATTGGAGGAAAAATCGTAGAAAAATCGTGGACAAATCGGATCGCGGGGGACGCATTTTCCAAAACCGGCGATATTTTATATCGTGAGAGAGGGGAGGGAAGGAGAGGGGAGATCTCGCCTGTGCAATTATATCTGGATGCAAATGATCCGGCCGAATTAGCAGCGGCCGATTAATTAGCGTTGCCGGTAACGCGCGTTCCATCTGCAGATCCTTGTCGATCGATCGACCGACGCCGGGACCGGCGCACTGTCACGCAGAGTGATTGCAGCTGCATGCAATTAGCATAATCATGACGAAGTGCACGCTGCAGCGGGATGGTGCGAGAGAGAGAGAAAGAGGGAGGGAGGATGATCGACATTTTCGTTTGCGTAAAGCCGCGTTATCCGCGGGGAGGCAACGATCATCGATCAGAGATCGACAGAGGGTGCGTGTCGCGGTGTTTGGAAACAAAGAAGTCATTGTCGAGAGCATCGTCGATCAGGTTCGTACGCTTCCATCATCGATCCAACCCTTTATACACTAATTTTAAGAGGAACAATTTCCACACCCGCACACCTCCTCTCTCGTCCCCCCGACACGGGTGAAAAATTCGAAGGAGATTGGCCTTTTCGACCCCTATCCCGTGTAACGAGATTTACAGGGGTTAGAAGCAGAGGTCGATTGGGCAGCGTACGATCCATTATCCCGTCGTATTAGGACCGATCTCCTCCTCGCCTCTCCTCTCTCGAGTGTATTATTCCAGTAACACCTGATACGATGCTCTTCTTCCTTTCTTTCGTTTTTCGTTGTTGCGTAAATTTAATTCGTGGAAAGGGCATATAAGAGAGGAAACAGAAGATCGGTAGGTATTTTAAAGGGGATTTAATCTGCCCTCCCTCTTTAATCCCCTCTTCGGCGATTGAACAAAATATGCCGACAGAATTTTATAAATTTCAGAATATAGGAAACACCGCGCGACTCGGCCAAGTATCCCGGCCGAGCTTAATCATTTTTTAATTACGCCCCCGATACGATTAAACGGTCCTCCACGCTTTTATGCACCCGATCCTGCCGCCCTCCCTCTGTTAATTAAATCGCCGGGGCGATGTACTCGGGAACTTTTCGATCATCCGTGTGTAACTCGAGAGCTTGGATTCGTTAGCGGGAAACCTTATCCCCTGGATTGCCCGCTTTTTTTCCTCCTCCTCCTCCTCCTCCTTCCTCTCTTCCTTTTTCTCATTGTTTCGCGCTTCGGGGAAATCACGGGGAAAATTGTTAAATAAGGGATTTTTACGAATCACCGTATCCCGCATTTTAACCACCACATTTTCTTTTTTACCCCCCGTATATTATAGACGAAATTTTAGAAAGTTGGCTAATTATAGCGAATTCGCTTCTTTCAGAGGAGAGAAATTTCGGTTTAATGCGAAATGAGAATTGGATTGAAAAATCGAAGTAAAAAAAAAATGCAATTTCACTGTTTCTTTTTTTTTAACACTTTATTATCGACACGAAGGAATTAATTTTTACGAGAGAAAAAATTATATCAGATCGATTCACAATTTTATATTAATTTCGATCGAAGATAAATTTTTCCTCACAATCCAAATTCCAGACTTGTTCGAAACAATGGGAAACAAGATCGTGTTTCCTTTCATCGAGAGACACCGGCCCGCATCGGATCGGAACTTCTCGATATATATATACCCGGCTATCGTTATCGAATGTACGCACACGAAGCGCGTCCTCTCGTGCATATACGTATACATGGCCCCGAATAATCGGGGTAACAACGATTAGCGTGATTATCGACGGGGCGCCGCGTGCAGCGTCCATCCAACGGTTGGTTTACACGGTTAACGATCGCGAATTCCACCGTATTAATTTCCAATTCTCTGCCCGCGAGTTGATCTGCCTTCGCGAGCAGATTGAAAAAAAGAAGGAAAAGAAAGGGAGAGAGATCGGCGGAGAAAAGAGGAAAAAATAATTAACCGGAGTGGAGGTCTGCGGTGGAGCTACGCAGTCGATCGTTAACGGGATTAGCGCCGCGATTTTCCATCCCCCTCCCCCTCGATCCAGGTTGGGAGAGGGATAGGATTTTCGATCGGGGCAAATGAAGCTGGCCGCGAGAAATTTTAACGATCCGGCACCAGGATCCGGTTAGTTAACAGCGGGGAGGGAGGGGAAGGGATTTCGACGTACGATCGAATACGTTGGAATCACGTTGTCGCGACGATTTGCGAAATTGTAAATTCGATCCCAGGCGAAATTTCGATAATATTCGGGAATAGTTTCCGTTTCCGTAACGGCTTTCCCCAGAAAATTGAAACGGAAAATAATATTATTATTTTTTGGAAATTTTTGAAAATCGTGCTGGAGAAGTTTCGATGATTTCTGTTTTTTGCAGGTTAATTAAACATTCTTCTTTTCTTTTGCAGATTCCATTCAGAAATTATTCCGAATGGAAAGGATTTCGAGTTTATTTATAGATATTTCGAACAACTGTTACAAACATTTAAAATTTAATCCCTCGGAATATAATCCTTGAATTGATGAAATTCAAGTTTTCAAATCGGTCATTTCAACAACGTGATCAACTTCCCTTTCTACTGTAACTAACAACTAATAATTTCGACGATTTAAATTCAGCTTCCGATCTTGAACCGATCCATCCACGTAGCTCTTTGCGTCTACGCATCGATCGTGTTCGGAGAAGGAAACGATCGAGAATTCGTATTCCCCGAGGAAGAGAAGTCCTTTCTTCGAGGAGGATTTTCCTTGGAAAGAAAAGTGGTTCGATTCCCGTCGATCGAGGAAGAGGAAACGTCGCGTCCGTGAGATTTGCCCGGCGGATGGCGAAAGGGAGAAGAATGAAAGGGGGAGGATGGACAAACGGGTGGACCAGTTTCACGCATCGTCGACGAGCTTATCTCGCGAACGACGAGCGACGAGGATGGCGGTACAAAGGCGGCTCTTCGCTGTTTGTCGCGGCAAACTCGATTCAAACTGCCAGTTTGAATTTATACTCTTTGCTCGCAATCCTTCCTTCGATTTTCGAAACCGATTTTTCTTTTGCGAGAGAGAAAAGAATTTTTAATTCTCTCTCCAATTTCCTTCGATCCAATAATTGCCCGGTTATTTCCAAACGTGTTTCGAGTTTTAAACAATTCTTCTTCTTCGCCAATCGTGAAATTGGAGTGTAACTCGGCTGTGAATCAAAATTAGCGTCGAGGAATTATATTCAAGGAACTAGTTGAAAGGATTAAAAGGATTGGACGAAATAGGTGGAGAAATAGGGAAGAAGAGAGAAAGAATAATGAGACGAGGGGAAAAAGCAGACGTTGGAGGAAAGTTGGAGTCGGCGAAAAAATGCGATAAAAAGGAGGAGGGGGGCGATTATCAACCGGGTCCAAGTGAAACTTTGCAAAGAGAAAAAGAGAAAATGGAGACAAGACTGAAAGAAATAGCAACGGGACAAAAAAACTTGAATTTGAAACGAGAATAGAAAAGCACAAAAATTGCAGCTGATCAAACTCGATGCTCTCAAGATTCGTAGATTTACGAATAAAATTCTCACAAATTGTTCTCTCGAAAAAATTATTTTTTCGCAGCGAGATTAATCGAGTCGAAAAATTCTCGAAAATTTTATTCTCCGAAACTTTTTCCATAAAAACGATCACACAGATGATAATCGCGAAAAATCGATTCTTGGACGAATTAAAATTAAAATTCACTTCGAGAATATACTGTCTCGAAACCTCGGTTCCATTCCGAGAGAAGAAAATTCGCGAGAATCCATCCGAAACGATAGCTAAAGCTTGGCGGATAACGTTTTTGCGGGGCCGGGCAAAAGGATTTGCCGAGGAGAGAGAGGAGAGAAATAGACGATGGAGTTGTCAGGCGTGGAAACCGACTCGAGATATATAACTGGTGAGATATCTGGCAGGGGATAAGTCCGACCGACCCGCATTCCTCCAAAACGTTTTTACGTTTTTGCTCTCAACAAACACAGCTTCAACGTGCCCTGCCCTCCTCCACCTACGAAACGCGCGGTTCCAAGTTAAGTCCCGCGTGCAAGTAACGGGCCATCGTTGGAGCGGAGAGGCGCGAGGATTCTCTTAAGTGAAAAGAGTTCCTCCGCGGGGAAGAGGCGAGTCCTTTGGGCGGTGGTGCGCTCAGATATCCGACTACTTTAGAATAGATTCCTCTTGAGGAGTTCACCCGAGGTGAAGGGAGGCAAATTCTTGTACAGAGAGATAGAGTCGACTAGACTCTGGATAACTTGGTTGGCTTGGGCGCCGCTTTCCTAAGTTGTGTTATCGGTGAGAGAATCGCTCGCACGTTGGCCTCGAATATTACGAATATTAGCCGCGAGATTATTTTAGAGAAGAATTTTTGGATGATCGTGTTATCAGAATTCGTCGAAAGAAGTGGGCTGTTAAGGACAAGAAGCAAGAAAGAAAGTTCGAAATCTCGAATAAAGTTACTTCGAGTGATTACTTGAATATAAAATGCTTGATCAAGTTTTTTTATTGTTTTTATATAACGATTGTTTGTCGTTACGATTATTGTCACGTTTTGAACAATGAATTATCGAAGTAACTTGGACTAATATAATGTATCAGTATATTTTGAACGATAAATTATGAAAGTGACTTTAACTAATATGATATATTATTATATTTTGAACGATAAGTTATCGAAGTAAGTTTATTCGTAACTTCAACTATTAAATTTTCCCCATAGCTGTATCAAGACAGCCTGGATTTTATTTTCAACAGTTTGTATTTCAAAATTTATGGTAAACGATTTCCAATCTAAACAAAGATATAGCAGCAATTGACAACTCACATTTAATGCCCTTCCGAAGTTTGCATTTTCAAAATAATAATTGGAGAAAAAACCAAAGCGACCAAGGATCGAATCATTTAGAATAAAATAGAATTCAATTAAAAGCTCGTAATACAAACGTATCTTACAATATTTCTATAAATAGTCCTTGGAGCAATATATTCAGGCATTTGCGCAATATTCAAACTCATCCACTTCAGACTTTAATCATTTTGCCAATACTCATTCCATTGTGATCTGACTGAATCACGAAACGGAATCACTTGATCCATGTGAAACATCTTCAAAAAAATCTTGTTCCACATATCGTAACATTCATGAAAATTACAAGTACAATCGTCGACGAAACAACAGAGAAGAAACAATTATATATATTCATTGAGAGAGGAATCACTCTTATCTCCTAACCTAACTAAAAAAGAAAAAACCCTCTCCTCGAAGGATCTCGTTTCGTATATCCGAAAGACGAAGACAAGAAGTGACTGGGAGCATGAATTTGCCCCAACTCGGGGCGAGGGTGGCCGGGGAAAATCAATCGGTTAATACTATCGGCGAATGGAATTAGTTGCGCGGAACGTTGCGGCGTTCCTACGCTGGGAAACAGCCACGTGGATTGTCCGTGTCCGCGAAAATACCCGATGGCCGAACGGTAAACGCGATTGCTAACTGTTTCCCAACTATCGAGCCAACTTTCTACCCGCACGAGCTCTCCCCCCTCCTCTCCCGTTTAATTAAATATCGCGAAATACACGCTTACTTCCATCGTGGGAGCAACCCTTGCTCGCTGTTTCCACGCGGAAATCTCTCTCTCTCTCTCTCTCTCTCTATATATATATATATATATATAAATATTGGGTTGGCATCTAAATAATTGCGGATTTTTTTTAGAAAATCAAAGACAATTTTTTCATGGAACTAAATAACTTTATTCTGTAATGCGTTGCCCATTTTGATCAATGACCTTTTGCCATCTTTCAGGCAGCATCATAATCCCACGTTCATAAAACTTCTGGTTTTTATTAGCAAAAAACTGAATCAGGTACGATTCGATATCATCATCATTATTGAAATTTTTACCATTCAAGGAGTTTTGTAAAGATCGAAACAAAAAGTAATCGGATGGTGCAAGGTCAGGACTATATGGTGGATGTGGCAAAACATCCCAACCAAGCTCCAATAATTTTTGCCGAGTGACCAAAGATGTGTGTGGCCTTGCATTGTCACGATGGAATACAACACCTTTTCGATTTGTCAATTCGGCCCGCTTTTCTTCAACTGCATTGTTTAATTTCGTTAGTTGTTCGATGTAGACAACAGAATTGATCGTTCGGTTGGGTGGTAAGAGTTCAAAATAGACAATTCCTTTGTAATCCCACCAAATTGATAACAAAACCTTCTTTCGATGAATACCAGCTTTTGATGTTGTTTGAGTTGGTTCACATGGTCTGCTCCACGATCTTTTCCGCTTAATATTGTTATAAACAACCCATTTTTCATCGTTAGTTATCAGTCGTTTTAAAAATGGTTCATTTTCATTACGTTTCTTTAGCAAATCGCAGCTGTTAATGCGTTGCGTTAAATGCTTTTCTTTCAGTTGGTGAGGAACCCATGTATCGAATTTTTGAACATAGCCAAGTTGTTTTAAGTGATTTTCAATGCATGTATGCGATACATGAAGCTTCTCTGCAATCTCACGAGTTGTACCGTGACGATCCGAATCGATTATTGTTTTGATTAGGTCGTCATCAACTTCAACTGAAATCAATTACTTAGTTGCCAACAATATATATATATATCGTTCCTCGTTTCTTCCGTCCGTAATACAATACGCGTGACAACTTGGAGAAGATAAAAAATAAAATACGATCGTTCCCGATACAACTTGGTTCGTTCGTGTACATCACCGTGTACACCGCTCTCCATCAATCACCGGTGACGACTTGAAAGTTTTTTTTTTTTTTTTTTTTGGAAGCGACATACAATGTGAAAGCAACAACGATTTCGATGGAAATATCGTTGACGGTTTGGATATTCCATTATACGATTTTTTTTTACAGTTTCTTTTTTTAGGTACATACATGTACACGATTCGAAGTTATCGTTAAATGGGTTAAGATATTCGATGCAGGACGAGAGTTTTCCATCGCGGTTGATTTGTTGATGTTCAATATATACACGGTTTATTAGTCGAATTAAGCATTCGGTCGGAAGGCATTGTCGACGACGATGGATAAGAATTGAGGAAACGTATCGAAACGTAATTTTTTAATAATCTACTTGTCAGATCGTGTCGATAATTCGTGTCACGCGTTTAACATTCTCTCGATGACACAACAGGAAACACGATTTCGATACTTTTTTTTTTTTATACAAGATTTGTAAAATGTACAAATCATTTCATTGTTGGGGATTGGCGAAAATTAGCCCAATTCTCGAGACGATTGTCGTTGGAAGAATCCGGGGGAATTTCGTGTGGGCCACGCGATTCGTTTAAAATCGTGATGCGGATTTTTATAAATGGGAACGTTCAACGTTTTATCTCTCCCCTTCCGTCTTGGCGACGGCAATATCCGCAGCGGGTGTGTCGCGTTTCGCCGAAATTAAAGTCGCAAGATAAACGAGCCGCATTTACGAAACGGCCGAAAAATTCTCCGCGAACGTAAAGAGATCCATCCTTCCGTGGATAGTTAAAAAAAAGAGGACCGTTCCACTCGTGGAAACGAGTCAAATTTCCCGAGAAATTCCAGGGAGAAGAGGTTTCTTTCCCTCTGCATTGGCATCTTAACCGACGGATGTCTGATCAAACTGTTCATTTAGCGAGCGAATTCGTGACGTGGAATCGACTTGGAATCTTAACAGAAAGGAAGGATCAAAGAATTATGTGACATTCGAACTTGTGAAATGATTATCAATTGTTCCATAGTTTAGATAGCAATTTACTTATTGAGGAAGTATATTTTCTATTCTTCCTTTTTCCAGTCGAATAAATGATTATTAGTTGTTCTCCATCGTTTCGAATTTTTTATAATTACGTTGAAAGAATGGAATCGGAGTGAAATGATTATCAATCGTTTAGATAACAATTTACTTATCGAGGAAGGTATATTTTCTATTCTTCCTTCTTCCAGTCGAACTGCCAATAAATGATTATTAATTGTTCTCCATCGTTTCGAATTTTTTATAAGTACGTTGAAAGAATGGAATCGGAGTGAAATGATTATCAATTGTTCCATAGTTTAGATAGCAATTTATTTATCAAGAAAAGTATATTTTCTTCCTTCTTCCAGTCGAACTGCGAATAAATGATTATTAATTGTTCTCCATCGTTTCGAATTTTTTATAAATTGAAAGTATTCCTTCTTAGATAAACTCAGATGATCTTGAAGAATCCTCTTTCCTATATCCATTCACATATTTTCGTATAATATTTTGACGCTCGAATCATCATTGTTTTGGGACAGAACGACGGAGGAAGATTAATCGAGTAAATTAAAAAAAAAAAAAAAAGGAAAGGAAATAGAATGAAAGCTCGATTACGGCAAGATAGATAGATAATTATTCGAAACTGGCACAGTTTCCCCTCCCCCTGATTATCGGTGTGTTCGATTAATTTCGGATGGAGAATTACGAGCGAAGACACGGATCACTGTCGGTGCATATATTATTAATTAATAATTTCCGCGGGGGTGTCGATTTCAGATTACGCTAATCCACCGTCAATTTTAGCCGCGGCAATCGATTCTAATTCACCGATTCCGGAGCCGTAAATCGGGCGAATTTTCTCGTTTAAACCGCACGGATCACGCTGTGTTGAATTGACAGTCGCGTTACAGCCAGGCCGGAAGAATTAATTCGCGTCGTATATCTTCCGGCGACGAGCGTAATTATCGGCGTGATCTCTCTGGTTAAATGGATACAATGATATAATTTTTGGGGCGGGAGGAGAGTCACTTCTTCTCCTCCACACATGGAGGAAGAAGAA